>NW_006293779.1:12082266-12083285 GCF_000327345.1 Myotis davidii | reverse complement strand
CTTTCCTCAGCATCCTCCCACACTGTTTAAAACCAGCCCAGAGTCCGGCTCCTGGTGAAGCCAGACATTATCCATGGAGAGCTCTCACGTTCTGTCATGACCCCAGTCCAAATAGCTCATGGCCTTTCTCGTCCATCATCCTAGTAATCATCACAATCACTCCGTGGAGAGGGGTTTAGCTGCACTTCACAGCCCTGGAAGCTGTGGCTCAGATACATCTTACTTCTCCTAGTCAACTGGTCAACTTACTGAGTGCCGAGCAGAGGGTTCGTGCTGGCATAGGGATGGTTTTGGCCAACGTTCATAGAACCTATATAGTCAGATGCAAAGGTCAATAGATAAACAATGTAGCCTGGGTTTGTGCCAGGTATTTACTTTTTTCTCTCAGCCAAACCTATTCCCTAATCTGCTCTGTGATGCTGGGGTTGGGAGTCTGCAAACCACATGTCCCAGACTCCCTTGCCAGCTGGCTCCCTCTTAGCTTCTGGCAACAGGAGGGATCAAGGAAAGTCTTCGTTTTTTTCCCCAGCTCTCACGGAAGCAGAGGAGAGCTCCAGTCCCTCTCAGCTGGTGACATGACAGACCCCAGCCATGTCCTTACACCTGCCATCCAGGCTCTGAGGTCCCAGTGCCACCTGTGAAAGCGTGCCCCTTCCCCGACCCCTGCAGAGGTCTAAGCTCCAACTATGTGGGCCCTCTTGGAGGTCCCACCCCACACATGTGCCAGCTGCTTGGAGGTCAGAGTACTACCCCACAGGTCTCTTCTCTGAACTTCTAGATTCTGGTAACTCCATCTCTTCCCTTTTATTCTCCCAAACTTAGGGCTAGTACTTGCTTCTTGAAGTCACGAACCTCTAGGCTAACTTAGCATTGATTCTTAAAAAGCTTTTGTCTTCAACACCTATGCAGCAAATCTGTATTCGATCCCCTCTGTTTGGAATAACATTATGGTTACTAGGTCTGGACTGGACCCATGTGAGCTACACTTGAGGAAGTCCTAAAAAAAGGGGGGGGCAGCG
>NW_006293779.1:12061898-12081384 GCF_000327345.1 Myotis davidii | reverse complement strand
ATGGGGGGGATAAAGCTGAGAAGTGGAGGATGAATACAAGGTAGCCAGGGGAGAGAGGAAAGAAGAGTGTGGTAGGAAGAAGGAAAAGCTTGTGCAAAGGCCCAGAATGTGAGAGAAGCTGAGAGAAGATGGACATAGCTGCAGTGAGAGTAGAGGGGAACAGGGCTGGAGGGACGTGTTGAGGCCCTCCTGGGGGGCCCTGCAGCTGCTTGGAGTCCCAGCCTCCGACTGTCCTCCAGGTACGTAACATGGTGCCCTGGCTCATGTGTAGGTCATGTGAAAGATGTTGGGTCTTCTCTCAGGGGTCATGGAGAATCAGTCAAGGTTTTTAAACGGGAGAGATACAGGATGTCATTTGTATTTGAAAAAGGCTATTTTATTGTGGTGTAGAGACTATATTGGAGAGGAGCTAGGAAGCCAGTTTGAAGGTGCGTGTAGCAGTTTCTCCAGGAAGAGAGAGGGAGGACTGGGGTTTCAATGTGGCGTTCCCTCACTTAGTGACGTGGGGTTAGTCCTTTCCTTTTCCCCATCAACCATCTATAAAATGAGGCGGTTAGACCAGAGCACGGATCCTTCTGCTGGGGTGTGAGCCCATTGGGGGCCCATGGACAGGCATCAGAGAGTCGCAGGGCCCTAGAGAATGTTCACACATGGTTGGATGTACGTCCACATGGGCCCTTCTCCCACAGGGAAACCGTCCCTAGCTCTCACTGCATTCTCTGAGCCAGAATTATCCCAGAGTTTAAAATCACTGCTTTAGACTGTTTTGGATGCATCTACAGCTTTGCTGACACCATCCCCGAGGCTGATCGCTGTCCCCCTGGATCTGCTAGGTGGTGAGTCACGGCCTGTCACTGTGTGTTTTCTGAGCTGGAGGCTGGAGGGCACCATTTCTCTGCAACGGTCACAACAACTCAAAGAGGTGACAGATGAGAGGACCAAGGTTGACCCTGCTTCTTCAACTGTCCAGAGGCCCCCTGAGGCCACCACACCTCTCTGCTCTCCTGCACCAGAATGAGGGGCCACTGGTGGGGCGGGGGTGCCCTATCACCCCGACTCCTGCCTGCTCCTCATCTCCAGCCTGTGCTTTCTCTAACAAGCTCTTCTCTCTCCCCTCTCTTCCAACAGAACTGTGTTTCCCCCAGAACAACACAATCTAAAATCAGACTCAACCTCAGTCTTATGAATTGAGGTCACTGGGTCCCATCTCCAAAGGGAAATGTAGCTTCTCTCTGCAGCGAGATGGGAAATTTGGTTCCTTTCCATGAAAGTAGGTCAGGCACTTAGTGGCTGGGGTCTTTTCTAGGTGCCTCCAATGTCGCGGCAGGTGGGGCAGCCACTCCCCGTGTCTGCGCCCACCCCGCCTGGCCCGTCCAGCCTGGGGCTGCGTCCCTCAACCTGGGCACATGGCGCGGCAGACAGATGCCTTTCCTATGACTCCCGCATGCCCCATCTTGCTGGGATTTTTCAAATTTCTCTGCAGAAGCTCTTTACGGTCCGTGACCCTGGCCACTGCAGAGCCGAAAAGACAACAGATTTATGATGGGCCTGGAGAGCAACAATCCAAGGATGCGTTTTCCCTGCTTTCAGTCGGTAATTTATTTTTAAATGATCTTTCTGGTATTTATGGGTCTCGGGGACTCTGATGGCCGGGTGAACTGCATCTTATCAGACTGGCCAAACTAACCAGATTAAAAGGGAGTCCTCACATTTTATCAAAAAGAGGATTCAGAGGGCGTCTTAGAAGTGCAGCCGGACTGGGACGTTCCTTTTGTCCTTGAACTGTGATGCAGCTCAGAGCAAAGCATTTGGACCTCAGAGCCCAACACCCCGGGGTCAAGACCTTCCCCGGCTCCTCAGCGAGGGCACAGCTGAGGCAGGACCCTCATGGCTTCCTGTCTGGGAAAGTGGGGCTCAGGACACCCACAGCTGGTGCTCATGGGGATGACTAGGGGAGACTGAATGAAACATCTGGCACATCTCCATGGCATCAATGCCACCTATTGATTCTTGTCGCCTTCCCTACCTGTGGGAGCACACAACGCAGAACCCAGGATGTAAAGATGGTCATCTTTATATGGGGTTGTAACACTCCACGCATAGATTTAAACCATAAAGCTGCCTGGAACCCCAAACCCTGGTGTTCAGATCACATCCGAGGGTTAGGAGGCGAGGCTGGCAGTTTACGTCTCTCACCGAAATGAAGATCCGCTTCTACTCCAGCGTAATTACAGTTTAGCGAGGCCTTGTCTTCGGCTGATGATTTTCACAGTACACAACTGTCTATTGTTCTCCTGGAGCTCGTTACCATGGCGACCTAATTAAAGCAGCATCCCATGCTGCCAGCCCATAGGTAGAGGCTGAGCGCACAGCTCCTTGTGGACAGGGCCGTGTGGCCCACCCCTCCTGAGGCCCTTCTCCGAATTCTAAAACGAGGGCTGGTTGTCCGGGATATGATCCAGAAAGATGTCTCTGTTTTTTGAAACGAGCTACGAGTTGAATGCCATACCCTCTGTGTTTTCAGAAGGGAAGATGAGGAGCTGGGTGCTGCAGCCTTGCTTTGTGACCTTGGGGAAGGTTGCTTAGTATGCTCCGTTCTCAGGTTTGTCATGTGTAACCAGGATGGCAACAGCTGCTTAGCAGAGCAAAGTCTGTGAAAGTGCTATGAACAAAAATGCAAGGGATGATCATCGTCTCCACCCTTCCTCTTGATCTCTTTCCCAGTGGCAGGACTGCAGGGGGGTTAGGGAGAGAACAAGGACCTCACATCTAGCAGACTCACGTCCAAAGCAGGACCGAGGCAGTTGGGGAGTGGCCACTCTGGATTGTCACTTAGTTTGTAAGATGGGGACAATAGTAGCCAGCTCACATGGTTATGACAATACAATGAGATATGCAAAGTGCCTGACACCTGCCTGGCCTATAGTGAGCCCTCAGCAAATGCCAGGCCATTGGAAGGACAGTCAGGGCTCCCCAGTGGCCATGGACAGGTGTGCAGGCATGCCATGTAGTGTGGCATTGGCTCTGGAGTTATTATGCAGGGTTCCAATCCTGGGCAGGTCACTTAATGTTTTTGTATCTCTAGACATGTCTGTAAAGTGGGAGTACAAGTGATGGAGCTGGGTCTATATGAAGGATAACGGTGCACACCTAGCAGATACTGACACTGAGTCAGGTTGATTATCAGTGTCCTGATCTGACAGCGTTTGTCAGAGGCAATAAGCCTCTTCACCCTTTGAACACAGTGCTTAGCCCTTATATCATGAGCACATTCCCAGTTAATGAGCATTTTCTAGGTGCCAACATTCACACGTGTCTTCTTTGTTAGTCCCAACGTCCATCCGACGATGTGAGTACCACTGATGCTTCCGTTTCCAGAAGGATGGACACAGAAGGAGAGAGGTAAGGTGATTGCTCAGGAGACACTGCTCCTAGGGAATGAAACTGGGATCTGAGCAGAGCCAGCCACCCCAACCTTCTGGTTTTCCTTAACCACTATTGTCTGTTGCCACTCACTGGATTGTCATTGAAAACCCATGAAGAAGGCACTCATATTCATTCCCAGCTAAGTGGATGAGTGAACAGATCTAGAGAAAGGGAAGGTTCTGCACAGGGCCCAACAACTAGTCAATAGTAGGGACTGGACTTCAATGTTGCCCATTCCCCCAAATTCAAAGGCACATGCTCTCCTATCTCATTGTCCTTCACCAGCCCTGTTGAATATTGTTCATAGTGGCAAGCTATCCAATAAGCCACCTGCCAATGTCTTGCCCCCTTGCCTCTGGTGTTGCCTCCCCTAGCCTTCCCCCAGTGCTATATGAGTCTCTGAGTCGGGCCGTGTAGCATGGCCATGTGCTACTGATTATTTACAGAGCTCATCAAAGGCCCGACCTCTCTCCTTGTAGCCAGAACAGCTCAACACCTCGTCCACCCACCACAGCCCTCATTTCCTTTTTATGAAGATGGGGGAGCAACAACATTGCAAAGGCTACCAATTAAATGAACCTTGTTGTGCCCGTAACCACAGTGCACCTTTGGAGAATTGGGCATTGTAGTCAGTAACTGATGGGCCAACACGTGTTTTTTATGATCCTGCAATTCTTTTCCCAAGATGTTGACTGCTCTCCCTCAATTTCTGATGCTCTGTGCTCTTCCAGTCAGTCCAAGGGACAGGGCTAGGGCTCCACTTGACATATTTCCATCTGGTCTCCACTAAGCACGTGAGTCCACCTACAGGCTCCTAATACCCTATAGTCCAGGACAAGTGCACAGCCCTAAAGTGGCAACTTTAATAAGGAAGACTAGGTTCTGCACATCTAATTGCTCACCTAAGCTTGATCATCTTCCCCTGAGTATCTTACAAACCTTCCCTTTCTCTCCATCCTATCTCCACTGCCCTTAGTTAAGACTCATCATTTTTCCTCTTTCTTCACCAGTCTTATCAATAATCTTTCCTCCACCAACTCTAACTTCAATCCATCCTAGAAAGGTCACCAACAGGATCTTCCTAGGACCTATGACTCTTTGTTACCATACTAGAGGCCCAATGCACGAAATTCGTGCAAGAGTAGGCCTCTTTCTCCCCTAGCTGCCAGTACTGGTTTCCCTCTGGCACCTGGGACCTGGGCTTCTCTCCAACTGCTGGCAGGCACCCAGGACCCGGACTTCCCTTGCAGCCCCGGCTTCGTCCGGAAGGACGTCTGGAAGGATGCTCAGTCTAATTAGCTTATTATGATTTTATTATTATAAATTTAAAATCCTGCAATGACTCCTATTGCTTAGCATAGAGCTAAATCTCCCTAGGCTGCCATACTAAATCTCGATGATGGGTCTCTCTTTTCCCAAGTCTGCCACTCCCTAAGTTAAACTCTTTGTTCCAGTAACACGGAATAGTATGAAGTTCTCTGTGCCCAAGGAACCCTTTCTCACCTCTATACCTTTGTTCATGCCTATGATGCCCTTCCAAGTTTCTCATACCAACACTTTCATTTACTTTCTAACACACAGGCATCACCTCCACTGAAAGATGGCCCATGGCCACCCAAGTCCACAGCCGTCTCCCCAGCCCATGAGTCTACACATGAGTGAGCCTCCTACACAGCACACATTGATACCCTAAGGATCTGATTTCTCCCTTTTCTCCTCTGGCAGGCTGAGGCACTTCTGCGCTATACCTGATTCATTTTTGTTGTTCTAACGTCTCATTCGGTTACTGGCTCAGAGTAGACACCCAATAAAAGCTTGTTGATCAGAGCTAAGACTGAGTTGGCCCAGGGAAAAGGGAGCAGCTGGCAGTGTGGAGAGAAGATCCTTATCGTTTTGGGCTCAACTTTATGTTTCATTGATCTTGAATAAAAAAAAACAATGAAGGCGCTCACATACCCCTGCACCCTGGAGGCTGGTGTTTGACAAAACAGCAGCGTGTGTGTGACTTTTATCAACTGAACCTCCTCTGACAAGAATGGGCTGAGTCTTGCTGGATTTGGACCACATGCCTGAACGCATGTGTCAGGGCAGGAAGCATAGTCTTCACCGGAGGAATCCTGAAAGGAAGAGACAGCATCCCCCCAGGGGGTAGATTTGGAGCTCAACTCAAAACAATCAACACATAATGAGCATCTACTGGGAGCCAGGCACGGGTGGTGGTGGTGGGGGGGGGGCAGGTCCTGGGGAGACAGTGTGAATCACCCTAGTCTCCGCCCACAGTAGTTCCCAGAGTAGGTGTGGGATTGGAAGATGGCACCGATAATTATAATACCTGGTGTTGGTGCTACGATCAAGGGGAATTCCAAGAGGCTGCAGGAAGCCTCGGAGTCAGAGTGTGTGGTCTAGAGGAGGGGATTCTGCCTCCTCAAAGTGCGCTCAGGAACAACCTGTGCACTATACGGCACGCTGCTCTGGGAGGACACAGACAGCCGGGCTGCCTGGTACCCACAGAGAAGGGTCACTCACATTGCATCTCCCAGTGGCTTTTGAGTTTCCCTGAGAGCCCGGTCTCCAGGCCATGCTCCGTAGCACAGTCATTGGGATGCCAGTCCGGGAACCACCCTTCCACGTACACCCTACAGATCATTGCTCTTCAAGCAAATGGAAGCATTTTGCATAAGGATCTTGTGAAATGGAATGGTGATGGGTGGCTACCCCAGAGTTACAGTGTTCATTTTGTCAAATATGAGCTGTCAGACTTTAATTAAGTCTCCTTCGCCTCTCTGAGCCTCAGCTTCCCTATATGCACAGCATAGTCTAACTTATATAGCCTTTGGGGAGATTTTTAAAAAAATTTTATTGATTGATTTCAGAGAGGAAGGGAGAGGGATAGAGAGATAGAAACATCAATGATGAGAATCATTGATTGGCTGCCTCCTGCACACCCCCATCCCCCACTGGGGATCAAGCTCACAACTCGGGCATGTACCCTGATTGGGACTCGAATAGTGACCTCCTAGTTCATAGGTTGATGCCCAACCACTGAGCCACGCTGGATGCTGAGCAGAAAAACCCTCCCAGCATCAAGTCCCAGCTTGGGATAGAAGGGGAGCCTGAGATGAGATTTATGGGGGAGAGTGATCAGACCTGGATTTCTGTGCTGGGCGGGCAAGCCTGCAACTCCTTGGGAGCCACTGGGGCTTAGACATCCCTGCAGACGCAAAGCCTCGGAATTACCCTGCAATGCACACAGGTCACGAGGCAATAAAACGCCTTTTAAAATGTCATCTGCTGAACTGCAGATTCCAACTAATAAATCCCCATGACCTGGAGGTACCTGGGGGTCAAACATTTGCAATATGGCCCCTGGAGCCGCCCGGCTCCCTGGAAGATGAGCGGCTTTATGAGATTGCTGTTTGATGGTTACCATAGAGGCCAGCACATCCACGCGGAGTGGGGTGGGGGAGGGGAGTGGAGGCCTGGCAGCATCTTGTCATTAGCCCAATGTCCCAGTAAATCATTTGTCAGCACCCACAGCTTGCAAAAAATTGGGAGGAGCAGCTCTGTGACCTGTACAACAACGTGATCTCCATCTGGGCCAGGGGCCAGGGAGACAGGGCCGGCTCAGTTCTCAGGGGGCAGAGGAAAGGAGAGAAGAGGCAGTGACAGGCAGGAGGAGACCAAGATGGGGGCACCTCTGACATTCCCGGAGCGGAGCTAGGTCAGCTCACCTGTCTTATCTCGCCTCACCTGCCCAGAGCTCTTGGAGCAGGCCCAGGGCCCCGTGGCCAGGTGATGAGGGTAAGGTTCCAGGGGGCTGGGGCGGGGGGTCACTGTGCTTTCCTGGAGAAGAGGCAGAGCTGGATTCCGTCTAGGTCTTTCCAGCTCCTTCCTGAGCTCTCTGACTCCCTTCAGACAGTACCTGCCAGGGCCCCGGCCATTTCCCTCATGCTCAGAGCAGCCCCATCACACAGAGAAGAGGACCACCATGCCTCCCAGTGTTCAGGTGAACATGTGGGGACAGGAGTCACATCACCTAAGGCTTCATGGAGAGACAATGACTTGAACCCACTTTGGAAAGACAGCTGGGCAGTGGGCACATCAGGGGGAAGGGCAGGGAGTGTCACAGCAGGAAGAGCAGGGAGCACAGGCCTGAGCTGCAGGCAGCTGAGGTGCTGGGTCCAGAAGAACGGGTTTCCCCGCAGGCCCGCAGGCCTGTGGTTCTACACACAGAATTTCAGGATCTCCTCAAATCACGTCTCCGAGGCATTCTCATGCATCCCAGAAAGACACGTGTCCCCTTCCCTACCTGACACCGAGGGATCGGCCACTAACTGGCCGCAGTCTCTCTAGACACTCCCTCCATTGGGCCCCTGGCCAGGTCTCATTGCCCCACACGGGTCATTGCATTCTGTCTGCAAAGTCTCTTAAGACACCTTCTTCCTCTCATCCTTTCTGCTTCCCACAGCCCGGCGAATCCTGCCTTACCTTCAGGGTCTAGTCCAAACCCCAACGCCAAAGCCCATCTGGATTGCCAAATTTCCAGGTGTTCCCCACAATCAAAACAGGCCTCCTCTTTTTCTATTGTGTATTGAAACGCAAAATATTAATATATACCGATTTATAGACAACATATGGGATCTATACAGAAAGTTGCTTCTCTTAGACTTTGCACCATCCTTGTCCACTGGCCGTGCAATCTCTAGTGTTTTCATGCTGCGAAGGACCCCAGGTCTGTCTAGATCAGTGCATGTGGCTGTGAGGACGAGGAAAAAGAGAAAGGAAAGCTACCACATCCCATCTCGATGTTTGGTGTGATATCACTGCAGTGCTTTATGTTGACCATAGAAAGTAATGGAATCGCTCCTCCACTGATGTTCAATGATCCCAATCCAATAGAACCCCAGAGACGAAAGCCCTAGCTTATCTGCGTTTTGCCTCCGTGTGACACTAAAACACTGCTGGTGTGTGTATGTTGGACACAGAAAAACATTCACTGCATGCACTCCTCTGTGCTTGACTTTTGCTCTGATCGTGGCTGCTTCAGTGAGACCTACAGCTCTTTGCAGGCTGGGGTGTCAGCCTGGGCAAGGCCTGTCTCTGCCGCGGACCCCAGAGTTCCGAAGTCGCACAGGCTCCCTACGCTCAGGATGGAGTTCTCTTTCCTTGCTGCTAGCCAAGGGGACTGACAGACATGATCACAGTGGTCCCTTCTAGGGGAAGTGACGAAGGTGTAGGAATGCATTGCAGTTTGTATGTAAGTGTCTATGGCTTACAGCCGGCTTTGCCACAGGGAGGGATATTGATGGGGCCTTAAAAATAATGACTGAGCTCATTAACGGTGAGTTATAACGGCGCTCCCGGAGGAGTCCTGAGGACCTCACTTATGTCAGCCAGAGCATAAATAAGCGATGGGAGTGGTGGGGCAGCCTGGTACCAGGCTCGCAGCTTCTGCTGCAGGAGGCAGAAGCGCAAGGCGGGTCATACTCCCTCAGTCTCCTATCTGCGACCTTGAGGCTGTGAGGTCACTGGGCATAGGACCGGAAGTGTGGTCCCAGCCAGAGCACCACTCAGGGCAGCAGTGAAATACACGGGGTGAAAAGAGTCCGCGATGTGGAGGCCGAGAGGCCTGCCTCCCAGACGAAGGGTTTGACTCTGGGCAGGTTGCTTAACCTTTGGTCCGCTCAGTGTGCTCCTCGGGGAGCACAGATTTGCACCCTCTCTTTGATGCAGGCCAAGAGGCGGCGGCTCAGTGGCTGAGATCACTCCCACCTCGTGCAGCCGCTGTCTGCACAGGGAGCCTCTGGCGCTAACGGACGGGACGGGCACTTAGACGGCCCCGGCTCGCTGAAAAATATCCTGTTGCAACACCAATGGGCCTGGCTCCCCCTGTGCCCAGGCCCTGAACACCCAGCAGAGTGGGACCTGGGGTTGGGGGGCGGGGGCTGCCTGCCCGAAAGCTCTGTCTCCGGAAGGGTCCCCGAAAGACAGGCCCCAGAAGGGGAGGCTTTGGTGGGCCTGATTGCACGGCAAACACCACACATATTGAAGCACTCTGGCAGTTTCCCGGTGCCCCCAGTCAAAGCCTGACCCTGGTGACCCCAAACATCTTATTAAAGCCCCTGAGCCCTGCGTCTCCGCGAGGGAGAGAAGGAAGCAACTCCTGGACCCATTCTCTCCCCTAATTCATTCAAGTGAGCCTGGCTGAGTGGGGCCTGGGCCTTTGATGTGAAAGGCCCCTAATTGGAAGGAAGTGAAGTGTTAGCCTGTCAGCTTTTTAGTCTCTCATCAAATACTTTAAGAGGTACCCGCGCTGCGCGGTTCTCACACGGCCGGAGTGGACTGCTTTTTGTTAAAATGTTTAACTTTGCATCTGTCTAACAGAAAGCTCCATGCAGATGTCCTGGCTCCCGGTGGCTCTCCTGCTCCCTCTCTCCCTCCACGGGACCTCCTGCCTCTGGCTCGGGGGGCGCACCCACTGCCCGCCCCAGCCCACGGGAGAGGAAGGTGGCGGCAGGAGCTAATTGCTGACCCCAGACGCAGGCCTGCAGCTCCTGGTCCGGGGCCTCCCTGGTTGGGGGGCCTCCCTCCACGGAGCCCCTTTGATCTCTCTGTTTGGAATTGTGTCACTCCCCAGGAATGCTGCGCCCCACCTCCTCTCAGTCCCAGAACGTTCCAGCCAGAAGAGACTCCAGTAACCCTTTAGTCTCACCTTTAGTGCTACAGCCCGGTGCGAGCAGGCTGGCTCGGAAAGGGAAAGTGATGGGGAGCTTGTGGGAGAGCAGGGTCCCTAGCCTGGGCCTCTGGCCCCCAGGACAGTCGGATTCTGCGAGACCTCAGGGCTCCCCATTAGGTCGAGCCCAATGACCGATGTCATTGCATTTGAGAAAATGAATTTATATGCAACAGAATGACTGCCGAGAGTAGTGGACCACCCCCTTGGTGAAGCCACCTCAGGCGGAAGGGAGAGAAGAGGCTCTCATCTCTCACTGGGAGCCGGAATGTGCTCAGGGAGACCCCAGTCCACCTGGGCACCCCAGAGAGGAGCAGAAGGAGGGAAGGAAGGAGAGACAGAGGAAGGAGAGAGAGCGTAGACGGAGAAGGAGTGCTTGGGGTAGGGGATGTCCTAGGACAGAGAGCACAGAGAAGGATCCTGGCATGCTTGGATATGGACATTGAAGTGGTTCCATTCTCCAGGATGCATAGGACCACGCAGGACTTTGCCTACCCCTCGGATCAGCATCCCAGTCCCCAGGGTCCTATCCTGAGGGAGGGGCCGCCAGGCCCAAGGGGGACCGAATGTTCTAGGACTGTAGTGAATTTCTACTGATCTCATTTGGTTACTGCAGAGGGCAGCACAGTTCCTGCCTCACGGGGCTTTTGTGAACCCCTCCAAGGGCCATTATGATGTAGAAGAGAGCACCGACTCTGCAATAAACACCACACAGATGCCATCGCCCACCCTTATCCTGAGTCTCTGCAGTTACCCAGCACATAAGGGGCTCTGGTAAGACCCCCACTCAAAAACCACAAAATGAAAACCACAAAAATGTGAAACAATATAACTTGATGTAATATATTCCTGTTCCTCTGGTCCCCCTAGCAGGGTGACCTGTCCATTTGTACGCGTCAATACAGCTTGATTACTGTGCTTTCAGGGGCTTCGTTCATTTATTCAAGACGTACTCATTGCACTCTTGGTGCAGGCCAGTGTGGCTTGTCTCGTATGCCATTTTCCCTCCAGCGGGCCTCTGTGTCATTAATGTCTCCATAGCAGAGAGAGAGAGAAGCGCTGATGTTCTCTATTTAAAGAGTGGGAGATAGAAATGGGAAAGCAGGGTCATTAGCTTCTCGATGGGCCTTCTGACAGATGCCGGTCATGCCTGCCTGCCTCCACCAGACCCAAGGCAGGCTCCATGGCAGATGCCATTGCTACCCTGGTCCCCTCCGGGCTTTGCTCACCGGCCCGGGAACACGTGTAGCAAGCCCCGTATCTGACCCCATCCCGGGCTTGGGCAGGTAACTGACTGACGCGGAAACGGACGGTGAGGTCAATGTCAGCTAACACCAGGGAAGCTTTTGAACCGGCTCCCTTCACTGGAAAACCCAGGGATTAAGAGCAGGCCTGAAGCCTGCTACATTTGTTTTGAGATTTGGACAGACTGAGGGTTTGAGAAGAAGTCAGAGAAGGCCATGTGTCCGTGAAGAGAGAGAGACCTGGGCAGGCAGCATGGGCCTGACCAGGGAGCAGGCCCCCAAACAGTCCGGATGTCTTTCAATCTGACCTGTATTCACCTTCGGTACCCATGGCAACTCCAGGAGGCAGTTGCAGGAGCAGAGCCTGGTGGGAAAGCTCGCCTGGGTGCAGGTGCGCTTGGAGAAGGCACCTCTCAGAGGCCAGAGCGTGGCTGGGGACTCAGAGGCCCTGGCTAGTGTCCTGACTTCCCAAACATGGGTTTCTAAGTTCCTTAAACTCTTGGCGCATTTAGGAAATGAAGCTGTTAGAGCAGATCGGCTCTAGGATCTGTTCCAGAGTGCACGCCGCCTGATCTTATGAGAACCCCAGAGCACATGGAATCGTTTAATTATCATTACTGAATATAACAATCCTCAGGTTGCCAAGCATTTGAATGAAAAACGAGGAAAAAAAATGGCCCCATTGTCTAAGTCTGTTTTTATAAAGTTCCATGTCATTTCAGATGATTTGATTTCATCTGACTCTTGCATGTCCGTAAGCGGCCGTTGTCAGCTCCTTTAGATGCTCCTGGGAACTTGACGTAATCGCTTTCCCCAGGTGAGCAACTCCAGGCTGGGAGGGAAGTGCTCAGCCCCCAGTCTCACAGCCAGACATGGTGCGGGCTGGAGCCCAGAGCCCTGACCACTGAACCACACTGCCAGATCACTGCCCTGCATCTTGACCACAGCCCTATGGGTGTTTTAGTGTGGGAGCCGGGGAGAGCCGCCTCTTCACCCATCAGGGCTGAATTTTCCACTTTTCATCTGTCCTTTTGATGTTATAAACAAAGCTAGGAGTTACTCTCTTCTTGAAGGTGGCACAGAGCGATTGTGGTTGGGGGGGAAGGGGGTCAGATCCTGTTCTCAGAGTTCTGATTCCGTGGAAATACTTTAATCTCATTGAGTCAATTCATTATGAGCTTCTGAGACTTTAATCAAGTAAAAAAAAAAATTTTTTTGTGCTAAGGCAAAACCAAACAAACTATTTTAAAATGAAAAAGAGCCATTCCTAATCAAGTTGACTCCCACTTCCAGCACGTTAGCTGGGAATCTTCGTCGGCCCTTCTCTAATTGTCTAATTAAAGCGATATTAAATTGACACCAGGCAAGTGGGAGCCGAATTGTGTGCTAACAGTTTGGGCAAGCTGAGAAGAAATGTAATTTCTGCGAGTGAGCCAGATGGGAGGAGAGAGCAGGAAGGGATGTGTGCATGCTAATGTGCAGTTTGACGGACTCTCTTTATAAAAATAAACACTTTTGCAGACGTCTAAGGAAAGCAAATGTCACCCATTTCATACCACATAATGCCTACTGGTACGTAGTGAAAACCTTCATTTTCAACTGCATTTCACAATAGGAGTCACATCTAATTAACGCAGAGGAGTTTGCCCCTTTATACTATCACCGCTATATTGGCTGTTAGATGCGAAGAGACTTGAGCTGAACTAAGAGATGCACCCAGCATTGTGTTGGGAGGAAATGGTCCAAGTTCCTTGTTCTGGGACTGGCCAGAGGCCCAGGGGATTGAGCACTGTGCCAGCTTATCACACTGGCAGAGGCCCCATGCCTACTGGAGACCTCATTCAGAAGGAAACACTGTTCTGCTCTCCTCCTCCACTGGGCCTTGAATGCTTAGTGCCACGCAGAGGGAAGATTTGCTGCACCCCAGCCCTGGACACCCAATAGAATCTTTAGTGGAATCAAGAGTAATAATAGCTCAGGAGCTGTGGGTACCATAGCACTGTACGCACATCCCTACCTAAGGTAGACACAGAAATGTGCCACCCAGTTCCCCCTTCAAGAAAAGACATGGTGCTCCAGCCTTGGGGAGGGGGACAACAGACAACCCCTTAGGGCAGTGGTTCTCAACCTTCTGGCCCTTTAAATACAGTTCCTCATGTTGTGACCCAACCATAAAATTATTTTCGTTGCTACCTCATAACTGTAATGTTGCTACTGTTATGAATCATAATGTAAATCTCTGATATGCAGGATGGTCTTAGGCAACCCCTGTGAAAGGGTCATTTGACCGCCAAAGGGGTCGTGACCCACAGGTTGAGAACCGCTGCCTTAGGGTCTGCCACAGCCTCAGGGAAGGGCCTGGTGCAAGGCCACACCCTTCTGGGGGACAGCCTGCTATCATGTGCCACTCGAGGAAAGAGAGTCATGGAGTCCCGGCCATGTCACCCCAATGTGGGATGCTCTGAGAGACAACACTGTCATCAGCGATCCCCTACTGGGTGGGAGGGGCCTTGCCCAGTCTCCAGCACAGTTCAGCTTCTTCCTCTGCCCAATCTTGCCGCCTTCTCCTTCCTGCACTGGCATCGATCCCTAACCAACATCCTGCTGTCCACTCTCCCTCTCAGCCTCTGCTTCTGGAGGATCCTGATTGTGGCACTTGTTGCGCCCCTGACTGGGAGCTGATTAGCAATAAGGTCCTGAAAATAAAGGAGCCCTGGATTGGCCTCCAGGGAGACTGGTGAGAGCTGAGAATATTTCGTTCTGTTTAGACTCGAGGACCTGGAGCAGGCACGTTAGTGGATGGCCCTTATAATCCCTAGACCAATAAGGACCGTGGCTTTGTGTGACCACGCCTCTGTGTAGACCAAACGGATGGAGCAGGGAGCAAGGATGGGGCGGTCAGCAGGAGCCCTAGCACTCAGGAGTTAAACAGGTTTCTCTGAGCAGAAGCTTCTGAGGACAAAATCAGGTTAATGTCAATAGCCAGGCAATTATTTCTGAGCATATTGAATTAAGCCCCTGGTTCGTGGTTGCAAAGTTCCCTGGGTGTTTACATTTTCAAAAACAAACAAAGCCTGTTTCCCTGAGAGGGCAGCAGAGCCCTCTGATGGAACCGAACCTGATGACCCCAGAGCAAACTGTTTTAATAGATGTGGCCATAGACGGTGGTGCCATATTGCACAAATACCAAGAGGCATGCAGGTGAGTTAGGGTGGTGCTGACCTAGAGAGAGAACCTCCACGACCACAAAATGCCCAACACAGAGGTAAGGGGATAGCAGCCCCCCAACTGACCCCGCATAAGCCCACAAGCATCCTGGGGACCCCTTTTGGAGGAGCCCCAGTTAGGATACAAGATCCAACCACCCATCACACCTGGACGTTTCACCAGAACAAGCTCAGGCCTTCTCTAGAACAGTGAGAAGGAAATGTTATGACTCAATATTTACATGAAGCTAATTGTTATTTTGGTTTTTGTGGTGGCTTAGGGACATAGCTGATCATGGGGGCTGGAGTGTCTCCACTCCCACTGCTATGGCAGAGCGTCAGACCCAGGGGCGGAGGAAGCATAACTCAAGACCTGGCAAAACAGGCATTATTAGAAAACATACTGACATCTAGTGATTAGAGGAGAGTGGACCCTAAATTGAAACCAGGAGACAAAAACCACTGTGGACTTTTTCTGCAAACCACAGGGTAGTATGCAATTTCAACTGAACTGAAATGAGCAAGACTTAAACATGGAGGAAGATGAAAGATAACTCATTTAGGGAAGTTCCAGTGGCCCTGATTTGATACTTGATGGTCCATTAGAATTCTTGGAAAGTATAAAAGGAGAAATACATTGTTGCCAATTTCCAAAGGGTCACCAGGCCAACACATTCTGGCCTGCCTTCTTGGTGGCCATTCTGGGCATGGATCTCAGTTTCCTCAAGGATGCACCTTAGAGTCACAGAACCCTACAAAGAGGGGAGACGTCAAAATGCTCCCATGCCACAGATGAGGAAACCATGGCATCCTCTAAAGGGGGTGGGGCTTGCCCAAGTCCCCACAACGCTCTGGTACCAAGTGGGGACCAGGCTTTCTAGCTTCTAAGCTGTATTTCGAGTGATGTTTGCTTTAAGTTTTTAATAGACAACATTTTCTGGGTGAAAACATTTCTTTCTCTTCTTAACATACCGAGTCTTATCATGAATGGGTGTTGAATTTTGCCAAATGTTTTCCTCACTTGATCCCATAGGGTTTTCCTCTTTTAATCAGTTAATGTGATGAATTATACTTATGGATTTTCTAAGATCAAACCACCCTTGCATGCCTAGGAAAAACTCAACTTAGTTACGCTCTATTATATTTTTAATACACTGTTAAATTATATTTGCTAATATTTTGTTTAGTAGTTTTGATTGCATGCTCACGAATGAAATGGCTCTGTAATTCTCCTACCTTGCAGAATGTTGATTTTGGTATTAGGATTATGCTGGCTTCATAGAATTAATTGGGTTATTTGGGGGCATATTTTCTTTTTTTTCAAAAATAAAAAGAGTTACTCCTTAACGGATTAGTAGAAGTTGCCTGCAGAATCATTTGGGCTTGGTGTTTTCTTGGTGGGAAGATTTTAATTGCTGCATCAATTTATTTAATAGTTTTAAGGCTACTAAACTTATTATTTTTCTTTATTTAGTTCTGGTAATTTATATTTTTCTAAATATTTATGTATTGCCCCTAAGTTTTCAAAGTTACAGGCAAATAGTTGTTACAGTATTTTGTCATTCTTTCTAATCTCTTTCTGTGTTTCTGGACTAAATCATGTTCCACTTTTCATTTTTTTAATTTAATTTGCGTCTTCTTTTGATCAGTCCTGTCAGAGGTTTGCTTATTTTGTTTTGTTCCCCCCAACTTTCGGTTTTATTGATCTTTTCCATGTTATCTTTGTATTTTCATTTTCTTGATTTCTGCCCCTAATTTTATTACCTTCTTTTGCTTCTTATGGTTTTATACTATTTTTCTTATTTCTCCAGATAGACACTTAGCCTCTTCATTTTGAAGCTTGCTTCCTTTCTGACACTATTTATGGCTTGTATTAGAAAATATAACTTACTCAGACTTGGATTAGTTTTGTTTTCTTTATCATTAAGTTCTAAGTATGATTTTTTTTTAACAGATACATTTTTAACATCCACATCAACCTCCATGGTAAGAATAAAAATTTAGCAGCCTCTCACAGTTTTTGAGCTCCTCATCCATACCTATCATTATTGATATTGTCTAAAATTTTAAGCTATGGATAAAGTAGGGATTATTATATATATGTTTTTTATTTGGTCTTAACTGTTTTTTTTTTAGATAACTATTAATTTTACCAAAGTATTTGATCCCTTTCAATGTGTGCCTTCGTGAAGAAAACCTTCTGAGGCGTTGTATGCCAGAGAATATTTTTATCATGCCTTCATCTATGAATGACAGTTTGGCTCAAAATTAAATTTTGGATTTTAAGTTCTTTTCCTTCAATACTCTAAAAATACGACTTCATTATCTTCTTTCAGTGCTGCTGCACTAAAACCATGTCATCTGATTCTCATTCCTTCATATGTGGTCTGCACTTTTTCTTCAGGAGATTTAGAGTTTTCTTCTTGAATCTCATCATAATATATCCAGATAGCGTCTCCACCCTTCATGTCTTCTCTTTCAATCTGATTTTTTAAATCTTTTTTGTAATCCTGGGAAATTTACCTCCATTATTTATTTAACTATTCTTTTGGATGGTTTTAGTCTCTGAGGTTTCTAGGTGGGATCAGGAAAATGAAGATGAACTCACTGGCAATAATCCCGAGTGTTACCTGTGCTAATAATTTAAGGTGCAGATAATTGAGACTTCTTCTTCCCCCACTTTGAAAATGAATTGGATGTGAGTACCTTTACCACTAAAAGATCTATGCACTGAAGTATACACTTTCAGCTTTCCTGTGTAAGCCCTCATGGCCAACTCTTACTTTTATTTTTATTTTATTTTATTTTTTTTCTAATACATCTTGATGTCTGGTATTGAGATCCCACCTACTTTGTTCTTTTTCAGGATTCCAACTCTTACTTTTAAAGTTCTGCCTCTCCCTGGGTGATCTGTGTGTTAAAAGTATGTATAAAGAAGGCACTGATAAACTTAATGTGAGAGACTGATTTCCAATGAATAATGAGCATTATTTATTTAATTTTTTTTGCTCGCTCAGAGACTCTCTTGCTTCTTGGTATAAAATAATTTAATTTGTGCATTTCAATAAAGAAAGGTAAATTTTAAACTCCCCTTCAATTTGTATATAGATATCATCATCAGTGTGGATCTTTGAGAAGTCATGGAATATTGACACCAACAATGTTTTATACATCATACTAGTGTTTGCCATTCCAAAAAATACAGTAAACTGATACAATATATAAACATTTTACTGCATATTGTTAAAATTTTACAGGTCTATCCTGTGCTGGCAAAGTTTTAAAAATGTATTTTCCCTATTTACTTATTTTATTCCTGAAATAAAAAATTCAATATTGAGCACATTGAGTTTTCCATCAGGAATTAGTTTTTCTAATACAAAACTTTTATTTTCAAAGTAAAATAAAATTTCAGAGTTATGAGGAGTATTATTAACTAGAGGCCTGGTGCATGAATTTGTGCATGAGTAGGGTCTCCTCCCTCCCCGTCCCCCATTAGCCCCATGGTCGGCCAGAGGGGAAGGACTGCAGGAAGGTAGCTGGCCAGTGGTGGGGAGGGGCTGGCCGGCGGGGAGAGCCATGGCTGGTGGGGGTGGGGAAGAAACTGTGGGAGGTTCGTGGGCTGGGGCCGCGGGAAGTTGGCTGTGGGAGTGCACTGACCACCAGGGGGAAGCTCCTGCATTGAGCATCTGCCCCCTGGTGGTCAGTGCACATCATAGTAATTGGTCAACTGGTCGTTCAGGTTGTTCAGTCGTAATAGTCGCTTAGGCATATATATATTTGCAGATAACTCTGAGAAATACTGCTTATTACTGTTTAGTAAGGGTTTCGTATTATCTAGGTTAAAACTCTTCCTCTGGTCATCCCTCGGTGTAAGAAAACTTGCTCAGTCTCAGTCCTGTATGGAATTCCCCGTTGAATTGTGGGTCTTAGTCAATAGAAAAACCCACTCTTCATGCAATAGATCCTGTTAAACACAACTGCACAGACAGTTTCTCCTGGTTTAGCTAACAATCTAATCTGTGCATTTTGATAAGTAAAATAAGAAACTTCCAATTTATAAACAGAGATCATCACAAGTGTGGATCTCTGGGGAGGAATGGATATTTACTGATAAATTATTGATAGACAGGAAGAAAAGTTATTTCTTCACACATTCCAAAGGAAGACATCAGTGAAAGAAGGAAAGGTATTAGGGGCACTTAACCGACAAAGCACAGGGCAATTTTGCAAGAGTTTAAAATTTCCATTCAACATGGTTTGGGATATCCAGCTTAGGGGCAATGATCTGTAGAGAAAAGGACCAAGGCCCAGCCTGCATAATCTGTCTTGATGTTGCCTCAGGACATGCTCATAAGTCACAAAGGAGAGGAGACTTGGAGTCTTAGGTTAGATGTAGGAAGGCCTAGGCCACAACAGGGTATGCTGGACGGTCTGAAAGTCTTTGGCATTTTCACCTTCATATATCTATAATAACAAAAGTGTAATATGCAAATTGACCGAACAGCCAAACAACAGAATGACCGTCTGGACGACCACGCTATGATACGCACTGGCGCCAGGCCAGCCAAGGTTGGTGTGATGTGATTGGTCTGGGGTCCCCGCCATCACAACACGATCGCCTTGCAGAGGGAGGCCCAGGCCACCGGCCAGTGGGGTGATCAATCGGGGGGCTCTGTGATTGCCTCAAAGAGAGTGGCCCAGGCAACCCTCTGTGGGGCAATTGATCGGGGGTCTCCAAGGAATTGGGGAACTGGGGGTGTGTGGTGGCAGACACGGGCAGTGCCAGGCCAAGGCAGGTGCAGGCAGGGGGTGGGACCGCAAAGCTGGCAACTTGGGGAAGGAAGGACTACTTTTGCACGAATTTTGCATCAGGG
>NW_006293779.1:12052103-12061857 GCF_000327345.1 Myotis davidii | reverse complement strand
ATATATTCATAGATGTCTATATTTCATAGGCTGTCCTTAGTGCTTCTCAAGAGAAATGCTGTTGGCATTTTGTAATGCAATTCTCCCATGTGTTGGACTGCTCTGTGCATTGCATGATATTTACCATCTCCGTTACCTGCCTACAAAATGCTACCACCCCCACTAGTTATTATAATGGCTAAAAATAACTCAGTAGTCCTCAAAACCCCCAGAGGGCAGTACTTCCTCTGGCTGATCACCATCAGCACCCGATGATCTCTACAGTCTATTTCATCTCCGAGAAGTGTTACTTTCCTCTCTGTGTCATGCATTTTCACTGTCTGGGAGAATACGCTGGGGAAAAGAATCCATTACGCTTTGGAAGGTTTGTGAAGTGCCGTTCATTTTTCATGCCTTGGCCCCACCATCACTGCCACCTGGAAGATTTCTTGGATCTCACCAAACACAGGTGACTCCTCTGGTCTACCCTAGACCCAGCGTATTCCTTTAGTACAGCAGCTGCCATATTGCTGTCATTACCTGAATCTGTCCTCCCGCTCCGCCTCAGGCTGGAGCTCTTTGAGAACACAGACCGTGCCTTATTTATTCTCTGCCTCCAGTAAACAGCGTAATTCTGGCATATCACAGGCTCTTCATGTTGCAAAATGAATAAATGGATGAGAGGCTAGCTAAGTTGAATCTATTGCATTTTGTACATGAACATTTTCTCTGCAAAAGGATTTTCATTACATTTTCAGCTTAATGAGCAGAAATGGAGAGCTCACGGTTTAAGTCAGGCTGATGATAACAATAAAACAACACAAATAATAATAAGGAACATTAAGTAATCATCATAGTATCAGAATAAATATTATTGCCTAACATCTTACTCTGTGCCAAGCATTGTTTAAGTGGTTTGTTTACCTTCTTTCATTTAATCCTCACAGCAGCGCTGAGATGAGGGTAAGGCAAGTCCGGCACTTGGGATACTGAATTTAAGGAGACTTCACTCCTACAATTGACCAGGCATTTGTAGGACTCTAAGAGTGAGTCCTCGTCTCACCCTAGTCCCAGCCCTGCCCCACAGTAACTATCTTAAATACTTTCATTCTCATTTTACACGTGAAAAAATTAAGCTCAGAGAGCTAAAATAACTTGACCATCCAAATGGGTGGTGATGGAGCCGAATCAAAGCTAAGCCTATCCAGTGCTAGGGAAGCAAATGCTTTTACCAGGTGCCAGGCTGGGAACTGGCTGGTACTGGTTCTCACTGGATGAGAAAACATGTATAAACATTTTAGCAATTCAGCATTGCCACTAAAACCAAGTCCATGGTCAACTCATTGCCTTGAACGGGATACACCGACAAAACTATCAGCATACCAGGAATTGGGAAAAACAAACAAATAAATTGTGTTTGTTTTTGTTTTGTTTTTTTGACCCAGATAGTTTGAGAAGCATTGTATTAGGCAATGGGGATATATGTTGTTGTTTTTTAAATATTTTACATCTTTGTAGTTAAAAGATGAGATGCAAAATAGGATATTGTGGATGGTTACGCATGGAGTTGAAATTCCTTCATTTCCATGGTGATAGTATTTCATGATGTGAATATCTTCCTTTTCTTCTTGATGCGTATTTGGGTTAGATGCTTTTTCTTTATGTAGATGATCAAATGCCTTTTATCTCTCATCCTATTAATATGGTGTAGCACATTTATTGGTTTGTGTCTGTTGAAATACCTTGGCAACCAGGGATAAATCCCACCTGATCACGGTATATGAGCCTTTTAATCAATGTGCTGTTGAGTATTGTTTGCTAGTATTTCCTTGAGAATTTTTGAATCTATATTTAGAGGTATCTTGGCCTATAGTTTTCTTTTCTTGTAGTATCCTGATCTGGCTTTGGTATCAAAGTCTTGCTGGCCTTGTAAAATAACTTTGGGAGTTTTCCCTCCTCTTCAATATGTTGGAAGAGTCTGAGAAGGGCTGGCATTAATTATCTTTGAAATGTTTTGGAGAATTAACTCATGAAACCATCCGGTCCTGGACTTTTCTTTGTTCGGAGGTTTTTAATTACTGATTCAATCTTCTTAGTCTTTATTGGTTTGTTCAGATTTTGTTTATTCATTATTCAATCTTGGTCAGTTGTAGGTTTTTAAGAATTTATTCATTTCCAGTTTTTCTCTTGTAATTAATTTCTAGTTTCATACCGTTGTGGTCAGAAAAGATGGTTGATATAATTTTAACCTTCCTAAACTTTTATGACTTGTTTTATGGCTGAACATATGATCTATCCTGTAGAATGTCCCCATGTGCTTGAGAAAAATGTGTGTTCTGCTGCTGTTGGATGGAATGTTCTGTATCTCTTTGTTAGGCTCATATGGTCTACTGTGTAGTTTAAGTCCAATGTCTATTATTGATTTTCTGACTGGAGGATCTATCCATTGTTGAAAGTGGGGTATTGAAGTCACCCGCTCTATTGTATTGCTGCACATTTCTCCCTTCAGATCTGTTAATATTTGCTTCATACATTTATGTGCTCCAAGGTTGGGTGGAAATTCTTAAGATTGTATGCTGTCTTCTTCCTCCTCTTCTTCTTCTTCTTCCTCCTCCTCCTCCTCTTCTTCTTCTTCTTTTTTTGTTGATCCTCACCTGAGGAGATTTTTCCATTGATTTTTAGGGGGAGTGGAAGAGAAAGGGAAAGATAGAGAGAAACACTGATGTGAAAGAAATACATTGATTCGTTGCCTCCTGCATGAGCCCTGACAAGGGCCTAGGCTGGGGAGGGGTCTGCATGTGCCCTTGACCAGAATCAAACCCAGGACCCTTTCGGCCGATGCTCTATCCACTGAGCCAAGCCAGCTAGCGGGTATGCCTTCTCTTGATTCTGCAAAGCCTGCCTGGCTGCTGACAGCCTGCTGTTTGCTTTCTGCAGGTTGGTACTGAACACTCAAATTTGTGCACTTTCCCCCAGTCCCGCAGAGTGGGGCCAGCTTTCTGTACGGGCTTGCTAGCCACCTGCAAAGGCTAACTCTTGTGCACACAGCGAGCTGGCCATGTGGTGAAGGCCCAAGTGTTGGAGGTACCTGTGAGTCAATTGGGGGATCCACAGGAGAGAGGGGCCCAGCAGCTCATGGGTGGGCTTCCTGACGGAGTCCATGAAGCAGTTAGGTCCTCATCTCTTACACACCCTCTGAGAGCCCTCACTGCTGTTCCCCCAGCTGCCCCCTGCCCCCTGCCCCCTTCCCCTCAAGTCATGCAGCACACTTCTGTATTCTGGGTGGGGCAAGGGAGAGGTAGTCTCTTTGGTGACATCCCGCACAGCTGAGGAAGGTGGGCGATCACTCACACACCCCCACTTTAGCCTATGGGAGAAATATCACGGCCGAGGTCTCTCGGCTTGAGCTGTGCCAGCTTAGGGATGGGCGGCATGGGTGAGTGACACTGTTCCTCTGACCCTCCTCAGGGTCTCCGATCACAGATATTTTTGCTCCGACAGTGTGTGAAGCTTCTGTGCTGGACCCCTGCTGCTTGTCTACATTGGTGTTCTTTGGGGGAGAAGATGATAAAAACTTTCTTTCTGCTGTATTGCTGATATAACCCCTAAAAACGTTTTAAAAGATTTCCATGAACAAAATTTTTAAATTTTAGGGTAGTGAAATTGATCCATCTTATCATAGAGTTAACATTGCATTGTCTTGTTTAAGAAATTATTATCTATGTTGAGGCAAATAGATTTCCTTTTATATTTTCTTCCGAAAATTTTACCACTTGTTGTTGTTGTTGGCATTAGCTCCAAAGGGAGTTGGTATTGGTGTATGGTGTGAGGTAGCAATCCCATTTAATTCTTTCATGTGAAAATCTATTTCAGACCCATTTTCTCTCCTTTCCACTCTGGTCTTCCACACCTGTTTTGCTGTATGTGAAAATTCCCTGGATACGTGGGTCTGTTTGTGTGCTCTCCAGTGAGCTCCCCTGTGGGTCTTATTTTCTAAATAATCTTAGAATCAAGATGATGAAATGCTAGTAGCTGGTGCAAAGGGGGCATTTACAGCGACTAAGATTTGATCGAGCATTGTATTGGGCAATTTACATGCATTTTGTCGTTTAATCCTGGCAGTGCTCCCTGAACTATACATCCTTATCCATACATCACATCTGAGGACACGAAATCTCAGGGAGATGGTGTGATCTACTTAATCTCAATCAGTTTGGAAGTGGTGGAGGCTAGGATACGAATCCAAATTTTGTGGGTTTTTAAAATTATACTCCCCCACAAAATCATCCAAATTGAATTAATTCGCTACTTCGAGAATTGGAGCAGGAGTAAGATCAATGTAAGAATAATTCTATCATCTAATTTAGTCTTTTCATGTAGTTGGAAAGCAGATTTTGGAACACAGAGTGAAGACGAAATGTGTAAGCATCTGGAGGCTCGTCCTTGGCATTCAGAAATGGGCTGTAGGCCACAGGCTCGTTCTGCCACCTACCAGCTGGTGGGGTTGGGTAGTCACATGCCACCAGATCTTATCCTCATTGGCCAAAGAAATAAGTAAGGTGGAGCCCACGACATTGTGCGGGAGTGAAAAAGGTTGCAATTCAGTTCTGGAGCCATTTACTTGTTGTGCATCCTTGCAAATGTACTTTCCCTCTCTAAGCCTTAAATCCCACATCTGTGAAAAGGGAAAGAAACCCTACCTTGGATGGCTGTTATCAGAACTGGAACTACCTATTAAATGCATAGCACAGTGCTCGGCGATCATAGATTACAGCTTTTCCTCCCTCGTGCCTCCTCCTGGGCCACTTCTCACTTCCACTAATTTTCCAGAGATACTTTCTCCTGTAGGAATATTTGCTTTGCCAGTAACATCCTCAACTCTCTTAGCGACCCACACTACCAAGCTCAGGCCTCCCACTATGAACACACACACACACACACACACACACACACCAGGCATTTATGGTCTTCTCGGGATATCCTCAAATGAGAAGCCATCCCTTGCAAAACAGGGAGGAGATGGCAGCTCCTGAGCATGAGCCTTGGCCCAATCACATTTGCTTTCAAACCTTCCATCTTTACTATTTCAGAGGAAGATTGAGGAGTAAGATACCAGAGGGAAATAGGGTATCGGGGGTCCATTAATCCAGCCCACTTCCTATGTTGAGAGGGAAAATCCAGAGAAAGCAAGGGAGGCGCCCAGGGCCACATGGAAACCTGTGATGGACTTCTTACCTGCCTCTGCTACTGCTACCTCAAGCCATCGCTCAACGTTCTACTAAAAATTTGACAATTGCCTTCTGATAGGAATCAGGGACCTACAATCATGTGGGGACATAGGACCTCATACAACATAACTATGGAGAAACATGGAAGCAGGACTTACTGACTGAGCAAAACAACTCCCTATTTCTTAGAAAGAATTTCTATATTGTGCAGCTTAGAATGTGTCATTTGGTGGATGGAGAAGGCACTATATGTCAATAGCATTCAAATAACAAGGAACTGTATACCAACAGGGCTGATGCCATCCCTAAACTGAGCAGTCATGTTTAAGAGCAAAGACTTATGATACATGTACATAGCACAAACCTTCCTGAAGCCCTTCATGGCAGCCATGCACATTTTTCGAGTGAGCTGCTGTTTACTAGCAACTTGTGGGGAAGCCTCACTAGCATGGTGGCAAAGTAAACAGGAGAAAAGCTTAATAAAATTTTTATCATATAAAGAATTGGTAACCTGTCAGGAAAATCAGCAAAGAGTGTGTCCTCAAAAATTAATGGAAAAAATAAGACAACGGCCAATAAAAATATAAAAGTGTATTTAAATGTTTCCAATCATTATGTGAAAATATAGGAAAATCAGAAAAATTGAAGCAACATCAATATGTTTCACACAATAAATAAAAATAGAAGTATTTAAATTGGCAAGAGTGTAATGAGATGGCTATTTACACATATTCATTATAATTAAGAATTAAAATTGGTAAAACTTACAGGGAAGCAATTTGGAACTAAGTTTCAAATGATCAATTAGTTCAAATTTGTTGAGCCAGAACCATAATTTCATTTCATTTGTATATCTTAGGAAAATAAATAGTTATGGACCAGAAAGCTCATTCCGATATTTTTTTCTTTTTCTTTTTACAAATATTTTTTTAAATATAGCAAAATTCAAAGAATATGAGATGCAATAATGTACTCATCACAAAAACATTAAAGAAATCTTGAAAAATAAAAAGAAGTGGTTTGATGAGGTGGTTTGGATTCCGTGTGCTTTTTAAAAAATATATACATTTTATTGATTTTAGAGAGGAAAGGAGAGGGATAGAGACATAGAAGCATCAATGATGAGAATCATTGATTGGCTGCCTCTTGCACGCCCCCTACTGGGGATCGAGCCCGCAACCCAGGCATGTGCCCTTGACTGGAATGGAACCTGGGACCCTTCAGTCCGCAGGCCAACGCTCTAACCATTGAGCAAAACCAGCTAGGGCTGTGTGCTTTTTTAATTTTAAAATTTCTATTTTTGCTATTCTAACCTTTTGTGTAATAAAATAAGATCTAGCCTGAGTTTATTAATTCTTTTTATTCCTTCATACCTGGGACTGTGGTCAAGAATCCTCGGGAGATCTAGGTTGAAACACTGGCTCTTCTCAGGCCCAGGGTGGCCTTAGCAAGCTTTACCTCTCCAATTCTCACACCCATAGCTGCAAAGTACCAGTAATTATACTGGAGTTGAAGGATTGCTATGAGGTTCGGTCAAGGTCACTTATGTAAAGCCCCTTGTGCCTAGCAGTGACTACATGAGAAGTTCTTTCTTCCCACCCTCCAGTGTAAATCCAGGTGGGGTAGGGAATGAGTCTACTTTGGGTTCTCTCCTGGGGATGGGGGGTTGGCGGCGGGGGGGTCTTTGTGACAGCTGAAGGGCTTCCAGCTTGGATTCCAGAGCGGCTCTATCTAGATGAACAGACACTCTTCTTGTTAACATCGCCTCCATTGAGGATGCACGCCTTGAGAACTCAAGAGCTTGGGCTATGTGTTGCTCTGTTCCGAGGGAATTTCCTCAGGACTAGGCAGGGCGCCTTTTTCATTTCTCAGACACCTCTGCCACTGCCTTTCATCTCAGGCCCCAGGAGAAGAGAGTTTGATTGGACCTGTCAGCATCTCTAAGGAGGCCACTTAAGAGTCATTTGAAGAATTCCCACACCCAAGAGCATCTCAGTGCAGCTGGGAAGACCCAAGCAACCTTGAATTGCAGGTCTATGTCTGGCCCAAGACTGCTGGCTTTCTTTCTGTTTTTTAAAATATATTTTTTATTGATTTCAGAGAGGAAGGGAAAGGAAGAGAGATAGAAACATCAATGATGATGTTGATTGGCTGATCAATGATGATCATTGATTGGCTGCCTCCTGCACACTTCACACTGGGGATTGAGCCTGCAATCTGGGCATGTGCATGACTGGGAATCAAACCATGATCTCCTGGTTCATAGGTCAACGCTCAACCACTGAGCCACACCGGCCAGGCAAGACTGCTGGCTTTCTCATGAAAAGAGCCTGGTCTGTGTGGGATTATCCAGGGTTCTCCATGGATGAGTTAGTGGTTTTGCAACTCATCACAGTAATAGCAAAACTCCACACAGACTAATCAGACAGGGAGTTCTTTCCTGCATGCAAATTTATTGTCATTGGTTATAATATTGATAAATATATAAGGTCTAGAAAATAATATCAAATAACACACTCTTATTCTGCTCTAGGCATCCTGCTAGAAGCATCACTAACCTCGTGTCTAACCTTCTACAAGATGTATATCACCTCCTTACAAAATAAGAATTATCATTCTTCATCCATTTAGAGATGGGGAAGCTGAGGTTCCCAGAGGCTGAATGGCTGGCATTCCAGAGGCCACTGGATGGAGGAGGCTTGGTTAAAATGTGCTTTCAAATCCTGTGCTTTTAAGACATGACTCTAACAGCCTCTCAGTAAACACGAAGATAGTTTGAATGGGGAGAAACACGGGCAGTCACTAATCATAAGAGCCAAGAAATGGGGGGAAAAAAGCCAATTTCCTCAGGCTGATGTTGAGTTAAAAGGTTCTCGCTGGTATGAGCCACAGTTAAACCGGCACCAATTAGAGTCAAGTGTAATGAAAAATAAATACAGCTGAGCTGTTAGACTAGCTGCTATGGTCCAGCATCTGTCAGCACTTCTATTATACATTGAGTTTTTCAAGGAATTATAAGGGCTGTAAAAATGTGTGCTATGGTGGAACTTGGCAGGGAAAAAAAAGTTTCCATTTGAAAAGCTTTTCAAACATATTTTCTAAAGTTTCCAAAAATTAGGTTTGACACTTTAGTCATGAAGTTAGCAACCATTTAAATAGCCTGACACCTTTTAATCAACCGCTGGAGTGAGAACGGAGGCAGGGGCAGGACACACACCTCTGCGGGGCTTCTGCCTCCCAGCTTGGCCCCGGACTGTGCTGTTGGTCTCTACAGCAGCCGGAAGAACAGCAACGTGGCGCCATGTCCCAGGGGACAGAGGAGGAAGGAGGCTGCCGGGGCCCAGCAGAGACCCTCTTGCTGATGCTGGGGAGACATTGCATGTGATGCACCAGGATGGTCCTCAAAAACCCAGGCCAGACCAGAGCTCAGCTTCACTGAAATGATCTCCAGGCGGAGGCTGAGTACCATCGCAGAGAGGTCGTGAGGAAGAGGTTGGAGCTGAGGAGGTGGGGGCCCCAGGAGGCTTGAGAGAAAGTAGGGGTTACCTAATCTGGTTGTAGTGAAAGGAGAGTCAGAAGGCCTTGTTTTGGTTTTAAGCGATTAGAAGAACTCTAGACTTTTAGAGAGGAAGCCACTGTAAGGTGGTCTAAATGTTCGTGTTTCCCCTGAAATCCGGAATTTGAAATCCAAACTCCCAAAGGTGATGGGATTAGCAGGCAGGGCCTTTGCAAGGTAATTATTTCCTGAGGGTGGAGCACTTGTGAATGGGATTAATACTCTTATGAGAAACCCCACAGAGCTCTACCGCCCCTTCCACCCTGAGGGGAGGCAACCAGAAGTCTATGACCCAGAAAAGGGCCTTCAGCCGATTGTGTGGGCAACTTGACCTTAGATTTCCAGCCTCCAAAACTGTGAGAATTAAATTCCTGTTGTTTGTAAGTCACCTGGCCTGTTGTATGTTGTTATAGCAGCACAAATGGACTAAGACACACGGTGTGGCCTTCAGCTCTGCCACCATCCTAGTTTTGACAATGTGCACTCGGCCTAATCATCGCCTTCATTAATATGATTTTGAATGGAAGCTGTGGCATCTCCACAGGTCACAGATTTGTGGGATAAGGAGATAATGTATGTAGAAGTACTCTGTAAACTTCAAAGAGCTATGCAAATATCATGAATGATAATCATAACAAATCATCTGCTGATTCTTTCCTACCGATCCTTTCCTAAAAGCCAGGCATTATGAAGGGGAAAAATATCCGTAAGACATGTTGTCCACACACAGAACCCTACAGAGCAGTTGGACCAAAGGGCATATTGACAAATGCCTGTACTCAAAGCAGAGGGGTGACAGGAATCAGTGGGCTGAAAACAAGCAGCTTGCCCCAGAATTTCCCCAGGAATGTTGTGGGAAAAGAGCTAAATTCCACCCAGGTGCCTCACTTCCCCAGAATTCCATCATTGCCCATCAATATGGCCATGCAGGGCTGACGTTGTACAAAGTAGAAACCAGGAGTCTGGAGCTACTGCACCTTCCTGTGTCCCC
>NW_006293779.1:12050979-12051998 GCF_000327345.1 Myotis davidii | reverse complement strand
GAGAGCCTGGCACCTCTGCCTGCTGGCTGCTCAGGGGAGCTCCTGAAGCTGTCATATATCGGCTCAGCTACTCCATCAGTCATGTCATCAAACCGCTCCCCAGCCTCACTGTCAACTGTGCACAATCCCCATGGTTATTTCTAGGGGACGTGATTGGCTGATCTTGCTTCAGAACTTGCCGTGACAGACACAGCAACTAAATGTGAAAACCAATAAGCTGGTGGCTCACGAATGCACAGAAGGAAAAGCAAAGGTTTGTTATCTGCCTTCTCAACATGTTTTCCCTCCGTGAAATGTTTGGTTGGGTGTCCTTAAGAAGTGCTACCTGGACTCACATACAAGCTACCATCCGAAGTGTAGAGTAGACTTTGGGGGAATTGGTTTTTTTTTTCATGTATTCATTCTGAATAGTTGAAATGTGTACTTATACAGTCTTTTAGGCCTATTTGAGCGATGCTTATGATATTGTACTTGTGTGCCAATCCTAGATTTGTTTCTTTCTTTAGGGTTGCCCTGGCTGTGTAATAAACGCTGTATCTAGCTTACCTAGCAAAAGCTTGAGACTACGCTAGCATGAACTTCTAAACAGACCTAGTTTTTTTGCACATAACCTTGTACAGTCTTGTGACAGAGTCCAGCCACGTAAAATATATATTTGGACTCTTGCATTATAGAATTTTTCTTTTTCTGAATATCCTTGACATTACAGCTGACAAACGACAAACGAACACTGGTATTGCAGATCTGTTTTCAGAAATCTCTAAAGCTAAAATCACATGCAAGAATTGACTTTGCAGCTACTAATTTTGATACCTTTTGGATCTGTTTAAAAGCAGCAAACCAGTGAGTGCTGCCCTTTGGACATTTAGTTTTATCTTTGGTGAAACACCACCTGGTGTACTCATTTAGTCTATCTCATATGTGACGCACTATAGAGTTGGTATAATTTTATGATATTTATTTCCCTTTGTTTTTATTTTCAGCATCTGAATAAATTGCTGCATGGTGCTTTAAAACAT
>NW_006293779.1:12047922-12050876 GCF_000327345.1 Myotis davidii | reverse complement strand
CTCCTTTCCTGCCTTCCATGCCCTGCTCACCCCTTTTCAATTCAGCCTCTAGTCCAGCCGTGGGTAAACTACGGCCTGCGGGCTGGATCCGCCCGTTTGAAATGACTAAAACTATTGAAAAAAAAAAAGACCGTACCCTTTTATGTAATGATGTTTACTTTGAACTTATATTAGTTCACACACACACTCCATCCATGCTTTTGTTCCGGCCTCCGGTCCAGTTTAAGAACCCATTGTGGCCCTTGCGTCAAAAAGTTTGCCCACCCCTGACTAGACACTTTCCTTTAACAAAATTAATTTTACTAAGGTTCCCAGTCATGCACTTTTGGCCAAATTCCATGGACATGATCCAGACCTTCTTCGTTTACAAAATAGAGAGATTAATATTCATTTCATAAGGTTGTTTTAAGAATTCATGTGTAAGTATTTAATAAATGGTTTCCCCTTATTCCTCTTTCTCTTCATCCCCCTTGTTACTGGTATTGTCACATATCATTATATCAGGGCCTTCCAGTTGTATTTGACACCATCAATCATTTCATTTTGGGGAAAACTCTTAAATTTGATGACATCATATTGTCTTAGTGCCCCTTGTCCTTGACTATTCTTCCTTCCTTACCCCCGACAGGCTTGTCTGTCTTTTTCTTCCCCCAACCAATCGATGTTCCCCAGGAATCTATCTTTCGTCCTTTTCTCATCTTACTCTTCATGCTTTTCCTGGGCAAACTCCTACATCCTTATGCTGTCCATTGCCATTGACATGCTGATGAACCCCATATATTTATTTTTTAAAAATATGTTTTTATTTATTTTAGAGAGAGAGAGGGAGAGAGAGAGAAACAACATCTATCAGCTACCTCCTGGATGCCCCCTTCTGGGGATTGAGCCTACAACCCAGACACGTGCCCTGACCAGGAATCCAGCAGGTGACCTCTTGGTGCCTGGATCAACGCTCAGCCGCTGAGCCACACTGGCCGGAAACCTGATCTTTTTCATCCAACCCAGGCCTACCCTGAGCTTATGCTGCAGAGCCTGGCACATCCGAGAGGCTGAAAACCTGGCTGGCCTCATTAAGGTCTCAGCCAGCTCCCTCCATCTGTAGTAAAGCCTGGGGCATAGCAGGCTTGACTTGGGTAGGGCAGTGTGTGTGTGTGTGTGTGTGTCAGGGAAAGCTCAGGCTCTGCTGCCTTCTGTTGGCAAAGTGGGGCCTTGGGCACAGCTGCCAGATGGCAGGTGGCCACCTGGAGAGAAAGGAAAGAATGAAGGAGAGGGAGCGGAGGAGGAGCCGGGGCCGGCACCAGAGGCGATTAAGACTTTCGCAGTGGCGTGGAGGCCTTGGTCCCTATCTGTCAGAAATCATCACAGGGCCGCCCTGGGATTTAAACGACTGAGAGATGAACATGGAAGTTTGTTTCCAAGTTCAATTCACAAGGAAAATATCTTACATGTTTAGCTTTCAAATTCCCATAAATGTAGGCAGAATGTTGGCACATGAAAATGCCACATCCCTAAATAAGACAGAGGACAAACATGGAAGGGCTTAGATTCTGCATTTAGACAGCTCTAGGTTCAGGTTTTGGCTCCTCTTGCTGACTGTCTGACTTTGGTTAAGTGATTTAACTTTTCTGAGCCTCTGCCATGTGTAAACATGTGACAACAGTTGCCGCAGAGCATTCGCCGCTCAATTCCACATGCAGTAAGAGTTTCAGAAGTCCCTGGCACCGCCTGAGGTGCTAACGTGCCCAGATGACCCAGACGTGCACTTGCCCTCAAGGACCTCAGCGAGCAGGGGAGGGGACTGGCACACCCGGCAGAGAGGTGCCAGCTTGGAAGGAAGTGGAAAAACTAGAAGTCAAGCATCTGTCCAGGCTGCTGGCTTGGGAACCAGGAAGATGTTGGGAAGATGGTGAGAACCAGGCTTGGAGCAGAGACGATGTAAATCCAGCTCTGGCCACATAGCGTGGAGGTCCACGGGTTAGTGATGGGTAGGACCCCAGGGGAGAGCACGTGGGCTCCAGGAGCAGCATTGGCGTTAGAGAGACATATTTGGAGTCTTCAGGACAGACACGTCCAGTGAGGCCCCAGAATGGATGATAATGCGCAGAAAAAGCATATTCAAGAAGAAAAACATGACTCCCCCAAAACACCACCATCTGAACAGGGGCCAGCTTTGGCCGCGTGACGCTTCTCGGGACATATCTTGGGGTGGAGTGCTGTGCACGCCACAATCTTCTCAGGTCCTCTGGCTGCACCGTGCGGGCTGGTCTCATCACCTGCTGCCCAGGGGCAGCCCGGGAAGGCGGCCGTCCCCCCCGGCGCTGGAGCCCCCGCAGAGTCCTGGCCACACGGTGAGAAGCTCCAGTCCCCATTAGGGCGGAGTGGTGCCATCGCTTGCGAAAAGCTCCCTTTTGGCATTCAAAGGCAGGTCTTGTTCAGACGTTGATTGAACGTGACCACCGAAAAAAGTGCCAAGACTTTTTTTCCGGAGCCACTGGCACATTGAAGGCCTTCAAAAGCAGTTTCAATGCTCGGCCCCACCCTAGAGCCACACCCAGGGGTGGCGCTCCGAGGGCAGGCCCGCCCTGAGCCTGATAAATGGGGTGAACGCTGACAGCAGCCTCCGTCGCTCCCAAATGGAACTCAGTTTAAAGTTCAAGTAATAACTGGATGGTGACTGTTTGTCTCTGACCAACACTCAGCACAAAAAGAGGTTGCACTTTTTTCCCTAAAAGGCAGCCAGTGTGGACAAATATTAGCTCTTGGAAATAAAGGGGGAAGTTATTCATTCACTCAGCAGCATTTCCAAGCCATCAATCTTCTGGGGATTTCTATTGCTTTACACATCAAGGTTGTTTATTTGGAGCAATTTCTGAGAGAATAAAAGTACCTTTGGCCTTTATCTGCTGTCATCAAAGCATCCATTAGGGGGCTGGAGCCATGGGAGGCTCAAGGGG
>NW_006293779.1:12041242-12047855 GCF_000327345.1 Myotis davidii | reverse complement strand
TCTCTCTCCTGCCCGGTGTGACAGGAGTTTAAGCTGTAATCTGGAAGGCTGGGTTTATCGTCAGGTGGAGACCATTTGAACAGGGGTTTGTTCAAGGCAAACCTACAGATAAAAGCATGGGAAGTGGCCTGGAGCCAAGGCCTGCTGCCCGGAGAAACCGGGGTTTCTGACAGCGGTGGGCCTTGGTGTGCCTGCGGAGTCCCAGGGTGTCATCTGCCAGCCAGGGCGCCCCAGGGAAGTAGGGAAGGGCTGACTACTTCCCACCCGCCCCATGGTGAATGTCGGCTCCCCTCTGGAAGCCAGAAGTGGGATGAGAAAGAATTGTAAGTATGTGACCCTGTGGGTGAATACACACACACACACACACACACACACACACACACACACACCCTTAGCACGTGTGCTCTGTCTGGAACACCTCTCTCCCTCCCTCCCTCTGCTCTTCCCTAAACTGTGCTCTCCTCCATCTTCCAGTGCAGACTCAGGGTTCAGACCTCAGAGACCAGCCCCACCAATGGCAAGTGTGGACGGCACGGAAAGGCAACAAGACCCCCTTTCTGTGGGTGTCCTGGGCTAGTCCTGACCCTGCTCCCCCAGAGGCCTGGGAAACCAGGGCCGGGAACCCTCTGTTGGCTGGACAGTGAAGAGTGACGGGCCTGCTTGCCCAGCCTGGGGGTGGGGACGTGCTCCCCATGGCCTCCTCCCAAGCTTCGCTCTCAGTGTTCTGCTGTGTCAGCTGAGTGCTTGGGGCTCCCAGAAAAGCCAGGTCAGCAGAAATCTGCACAGGATTGTACGCGTGTGCGCACACCACACACACTCCACCCCATAGAGACACATACATATACATCATAGAGACAGACAAGCACACAAACTATGGAGAGGAATACATGCACCTTACACACACAACACACAAATACCATGCATACCACACACACCACACCATACACAACATAGAGATACATAGACAACACAGCAACCTCTGCATATACCTCAGGGACATCTACACACCTATATTTATATATATGTAGCCACACACCACAGACATTTACACAGACACTTATACCACAGGGACAAGCTACACACTCACACACCTTAGAGAATATCATACATTCACATACCGTACAGAGATATATATACACACACACACACCACACATGAACCACTAAGATATCTACACACATATCTCAGAGACACCTACGTACACCAAACACAACACAAGGATGTGTACACACACACACACTTGTTACAAAGAGAGAAAACATGACAAATTTGTGCACATAAGTGTGAATAGTCACACACAGAGCTTTTGTATGCCCTGGGCTCCCATGAATGGACACATCATGTGTGCACACTTGCACATACCCAGATAGTATGGCTCCAGAGAGCCCCCAAGCCAGCTTGTGTTAGAAGCATTTCTGGAATGGCCCAGACCCGGAAGGGAGAAGGGGCAGGTCTGTACACGGCAGCTCAGCAGGGGAAGGCGGCCGGCGTTGGGGTAGGACCTCTCTAGGGCTTGGAGATAGTTAGGACACCAGAGCAGTAGGCCCCAGGTCAGAAGGGGGATACCCCTCCCATTAGGGGCACCTGGCAATGACACTGAGACCAGACAGGAAGCAGGGCCGAAAGCCCAGCAGGTGGACCTCAGCTCAGGCCCTGGGGCTGAGGTACTTTGTGGCCTCAAGCAAGAATCTCCCTGCTATGAGCCTCAGAGTCTGACTGGTCGGTTCGATGGAGCTAATGTGAAATCGCTTTCTACCTCCCACCTGGAGAGCTGTGGCTACTCTGTTTCTGGACCTTCGGACCCAGTCGTTGTCAGGTGCAGAGATCGGTAGAGTGGCCCTATGAACTTGCTTGGCTCATTCCATTTTCCCTTGGCCAACAGGCCTAGCTCCCGGGGACTGGATGCTTCTTCTTATCATCATTTCCTTCATTTGAAGGAAACAGAGATGGAGGTGGGGGCTTGGTAGTGGTGCTGCCCGCCTGTGAAGGCCAAGCTCTGAGGGTGTTGGCAGCTGGTGAGGCCCCTGCACCCAATGTTTCACACGGTGCATGCTCAGTGTATGTGCGCAGTAAAGGCTTGCTGAATCGGTGAACTGAGTGGCAACTTCTGGTCTAGTCATTGGCTGGAAATTCTGTACACAAAGGAAGTGTCCCAAGAAAGTTAAAGTTGGTGCTGCGTGTCATGGGAGAGGCATGGAAGAAAAGGTTATGGAGCTCCACGGAAGGGAGGTCACCCCTATAGAAAGTCTCCTGGAAGAAGCTGCACTGGGGATGGGTCATGCAGGATGGATGGGCATCTTGCTTTCTACCTTCCACCTGGGGAGCTGTGGCTACTCCGTTTCTGGACCTTCGGACCCAGTCGTTGTCAGGTGCAGAGATCGGTAGAGTGGCCCTATGAACTTGCTTGGCTCATTCCATTTTCCCTTGGCCAACAGGCCTAGCTCCCGGGGACTGGATGCTTCTTCTTATCACAATTTTATTCCCAAATAGGGTGGGCAGGTGCCTCTTGGAAGCCCACACTCTGTAGTGCATACAGCACCGAGACAGCCCCCATCACACTGTATTGTGTTCATTCATTGGCTTATGTGCCTGTTTTCCCCTCTAGCCTATGAGCTCCCTGTGGCCAGTGGTCGGTCATCTTCATTTCTCTTGGTGCCTGGCCTGCAGGGCACAATAGGTCTCCAGGAGGACTTGCTAAGGGTTGAAGGAGGGAGCGAGGCATGTGGACCAGCTGGAAGCTGGTGGAGCTGGGCTCCCTGGATGGATGGCTTCGTTTCCAGATGCCTGTTCTCACTCTCACTGGCTCCTGCACATGGGGGTGGGGGCGGGGATGAGACCTGAATTGCAGTTGGTCGAGGAAGTCGAGTTTGGGGAAGCAACTTCCTATCCAGACGTGCACACCACTGACCACAACGAGGGGCTGTGCTCTTCTTTTGCTGAGAGTTGAAAGCAGATATTTCAAAACAAAGCTTGGCCTCACAACAACATCTCACTTGGAGAAATGCGTCCTAGTAGATTTTAATTTAAAGAGCAATTTCCTAAACAAGATGTATTAGTACCACAAGAAGATTTAATTATTACTCTTATCTTCTTCCCACCTCCTCCTTACGCTTTCCTGAACGACTGAACTCAGCAGTTCCTTGAGCTCAGTGTGTGCATTTGTCTTGAGTTCTTACCAAAGCAAGTCTGATGTAGCCAGGGAACATGCCAGACACTCAGCCCCAGTCACTGCTGTTCTGTTGGCTGACAGACGACCTCAGGCACATAGAACAGGTAGTATCAGGGGAGCAGAGGCCGGTATTTCTCCCAGTTTGTGACTGGGTAGGTGGTGGGAAGTGTCCGGTGGACCTCAGCTAGGAACTTGACTGCCTGTCCGACTAGCTATGTTCTTCTCTGAACCTCGCTGAACCTATCTTATTATCTGTGATATGGGACATCTAGCATCTAAATGGGCATGGTGGCGGTGAGTTTTGAAGATATGATATCTGTAATGTCCTTAGCATAGTACTCGGCATATCACAGATGTTGAATAGTAGCTTCTATTATTATTTTATTTGGGTGAACAGTAAGTCTTTGAAATTCATATGGCATTTGGTTCCTGGGACTTATGAAAAAAATAAAGAAGGTCATTTGAAGAAGCTGGGAGCTATTTTGTCGCCATTAAAGTCACCCCAGACTTTTATTATTTCTTTAAAAGATTAAATTCACATTGCAGTGGTCTGTTACATGATTTTTAATAAATACACCGACTTGATCAATTTCAATGTTTAAGCCAGGTATAACTTTCAGATTCTATTTAGACATAGAAGGTGTCTGTTTATGCACAAAGGTATGGGCGTTTATATGTAACAGGATATACTACACATATATCTATAAATATATGTAACACTTATACTAGCATCTATCGATACTGATTGGACTTAGATAATGGTTGTATCCATTTACTTCGTATGCCCACTATCTGAATGATACCAATCAGATTGAATACAATATAAAATATGATCTAAAAACATTAATAAATATGCACATACTAGATAGATATACGTGACTGTGAAAAATATTAGTATGTGTTTATTCCAGGTATCAAATGATTTCAGGTGCCCAGGTCTTAGGAGAAGCCACTGTAGGAAACATAACTTAAATACTGGTCCTGATTTCAGCTTCTGGGGCCAGCACACCTGAGTGTTACGCAAGGGCAAATTCCAGAGGCCCTGAGCCTAGTTCATATCAAGCGCATTTGATCCGAAGCGGGGCTGTGGTTTGTCAGAACACGATTAGGTCCTGTAACCCTGAGGGTGAGAATCACTTGACCCCGATGGACAGCTCTGTGGAGAAACTGGCGATCCACTCAGTGCGGCTGCGATGTCGCTTCCCTTATCGACTGCACATCTCTCTCCCTGTAATTCTTGGCCATTTCCTTTTCTTCTCTTGTCCTGGAGACTGCAAGAGCAGGTCATGACCTTTCTTTCGGAGGCTCAGCCCCGCAGAAACCATAAAGATAAACACCAGCTCTTCAAAGCGCGTCAGATGCCTGATAATTCCATAGGGGATTTTCCCAGCACTTATGGGGAAGAGGGTCTGAGGAAGCAACCATTGCAAGGACTGGTCGAGGGTGAGACCCCTGCTTGAGGGATGAAAAGGCACTTCAGAGTGACACCTCTGTGGGGGGCACCCCAGGGAGCAGCTCCAGAGGGGAGATTTCCTGGGCACGAGGCTGGGAGCTGCTTTCTGGGAAGCGTATCGTGGAGGAAAGCCTGTTTCTGGGGCTGATGGGCCTTTGCCAAGGTTCACTTTGGTGTGGGAATGATTGGAGAGCAGTGGGGGTTGAGTCTAATCTAAGAACTCAGTTGAAAGAAATTGCAGCCAATCAGCATTTAAGATAAGATACTGGTACACGTTATGCATGTATATGTATATATTTGTATGCATACATATCTCCTGTATATCAATAACAGTTTCTATCTTGGGCAACTACTATGTTCTAAGCACTTTAATATTTTTTTATCTAATTGAATCCTTGCAAAACCCATTATATCAATCTCAAGCCCATTTTCCAGATGTGGGAACTGAGGATTTGAGAGTTTAACTTGCCAATCACAAAGCTGGGTTTCAGTCCTGGGCCTTCTAATCCCAACATCCAGGGTTTCTACCATTGTCATGGGTAAATATGAGTTCAGCTGTGGAGCGATTGAGTTTAAAACGATGGACCACTTCCTCATCCCTGCTAATGCTGTTCTGAATGCTTTGCTTTTAAATGACACTATTTCAAATCATGAAAATGCATGTGCTTTGTGTGGAAATAGGAAGAATATGAGAAGGCTGTTGCTGTTCTCTAAAAGCCACTTAGTTCTGATTGCTAATAATAAGAGCTTTTTATATACCGGTGCTTTTTACAAACGTAATAATATAACGATGCATTCCACAAGTGCTTGTTGCGTCTCTGCTATGTGCGGTCACCGGGAACTCAGTGGTGAAGTAATTTACGAATGTCCTTGTCTTCCTGTAACTGACACTGAAACGATAAGTGATGAATTACCAGTGACCCTGTTTTTCCGAGGCTGTTTTGCTTGTAGGTGGAGAGAAGTCAGCCTGACTTCACTTGGACAGGGACACCTACTGCCTCACTCTCCAGGGAGAAGCGGGTGCCTGGCCTCAGGGACACGGACTCAGGGCACTGCAGAGCCAGACTGCCTTTTCTCCCTGCTCCTCTCGGCCTCCCCTGATGACAGGGCTCTGTCTGCTTAGTCTGGCTTTTGCCATTTTCCCTAAATCATGCCTACTGCTCTTTCCAGGCCTCGAATTGTTCAATGTCATTTTTAAAGTGGAAATGAGTCTCTCTCTCTCTCTCTCTCTCTCTCTCTCTCTCTCTCTCTCTCTCATTTTAAAACCCGAGAAAAGGCACAGACTGGCCCAGTGTGCCTTCACGTGTTTATCCCTCCATCTGCTGAAGGTGGGGAGTGAGGCTGAATCTCTAAGAAGATGCCACTCTCCTATGGACATGTGGACACTCAGCACTCCCAGGGAGGACAGCATTGGGTAGACAATGGTGTCCACCACAAATGGTCATTTCTTTAATACTGCATCACATACAGTGGGCTCTTATGGATGGTACCCTACTCCAACGAACCCCGGCAGCCTTGCAGGACAGAAATGACTGTCCTCCTTGGACAGATGAGAAAACCAATGTCAAAGAAGTAAAGCCGGGCCAGAGGTCACATGGTTAAGTCACCAAGTCAGAATTCAAATGCAGCTTTTCTAGATTCAAATTTCAAATCACGAAAGAGCCTGAGAGTGCTTCTGGGTTTCCAGAGACAAGCTCAGTCGTGCTGTGTATAATTGTAGGGCCATGTGCTTTCTTGTTAGGATGCCTTGAACACTGTAATCACTATAGCTTTGGTAATAGCTCTCAATTAAAAATTTGTTGGGTCAATAAGAAATATAGTTTCCTGGCCAAGTTAGGTAGCTGATATTTTGTAATTGCATGGTAATTTTAGGTGGTTTGTGGCAAGAAGCATTAACTGCATTTTTCTAAACCTTCCACTTTATCACTGTGGGGAATCAACAGCATCCACCATGGGTTCATGTCAAAGATTTTATTTGTTTTATCACTGAG
>NW_006293779.1:12018774-12040642 GCF_000327345.1 Myotis davidii | reverse complement strand
AAAAGGTATATTTATTTCAGAGAGGAAGGGAGGAGAGAGAGATAGAAACATCAATGATGAGAGAGAATCATTGATCTGCTGCCTCCTGCAGGCCCCACACTGGGGATCGAGCCCACAATCCAGGATGTGTTTTCTGATGGGAATAGAACCATGACCTCCTGGTTCATGGGTTGATGCTCAACCACTGAGCCACACAAGCTGGGCTTTTTGACTGGCAAGGAATGTAGGTAACAGCACTCCAGGTTCAAAAGAAACTCGACCACTTCCCCTACAGGGTATTGAGCCTGCAACCCAGGCATGTTTTCTGATGGGAATAGAACCATGACCTCCTGGTTCATGGGTTGATGCTCAACCACTGAGCCACACAAGCTGGGCTTTTTGACTGGCAAGGAATGTAGGTAACAGCACTCCAGGTTCAAAAGAAACTCATGACCACTTCCTGGAGGTCAAAGGCAAGGTGTAGTGAGAGAAATATGCCTGGGTTGCTGGTGGAAGTTTGGAGAGTGAGTGGATGGGGTTGGGAATGTGGACTGACTCAATATGGTGAAATTCGCAATGCCTCGTTAAGAAATTTGGCTTTTCTCCTAGGGAAATAGAGGTGTTAAGAAGAAAGCCTGCTGTGATCAGATGTACGTTTTTGCGTGATCACCCAGAGGCCGCCTGAAGGACAACTGAATCCTGGAGGCCAAGAGCACAGTCAGGGGACTGTTACTGTGTCCAGGCTAATCAGTTTCTACTCTTCAGGGCAGAATTCAAATGTCCAAGGACTCTTTCGTGCTTCTTACATGAGGTCCGATTTGCTTCTGAATCATTATGAGCTCTTCACAATCATACACTACTTAGTGTGTTTTATTTATTTAACCAATCAAACTGGAAACACAAGGAAGCTGTTTCCCATGTATGTGTGAGCTTAGAGAAATTAAACTCAGCTCACAAATGTTTACTGAGCACGGACGCCCCGCACAGCATAGTGCCGGACTCCTGTGGGTGATGTAGAAAAGGCGTAGGATGTGGGTTTCCTCCCTCCCCCTTTAGTTTACATCTCACTTTATGGGTGGGAGGAAGCCATGAAGGTCACAGGGCTCTTGTCTCCTCACTCAGCTCTGCACGGATTGATAGGTGCTTGGCCTGCCCAGAAGGAGGCAGCCTGCCGCTGGTCTGAGGTGGAAAAGGGGGCTCCTAGGAGCAGGATCCTGGGGATGAGATTCTTTGGTTGCCCTGGAATCCATTCCTGAGCAAGATTATGACGCATAACAGTAGCAACATTACAGTTATGAAGTAGCAACGAAAATAATCTTATGGTTGGGTCACAACATGAGGAACTGTATTTAAAGAGCCAGAAGGTTGAGAACCACTGCTTTAGTGGAAACAGCATCTGGGTTTTGACATTCCAGAACTGTTGGGCCACAGACACAGGTCTATTTATGACTGATTGGATCACCATCACACAGAAACGATTTTGTCACCTGTGCCAGGTTGTCTTCCTCTCCTGGAGGCAGAAGGAGTCACCTGTGGGGCAGAGCTGACTGCCCAGGCATGGCCAGAGCAGGGTGGGACCTGCCAGATTTGTCTAGGAGCAACAACTGATGCCCTGGGTCCCAGGGCTTTGGCAATGCTTCTGGGCTTTACCCTTTCCCACAACCTGAGCAGACAGCAGTTCTAGGTGGCTTACACGGGGCCTGATGCTTTGGAGATGCTTTCAGGCTGTGGCAAGCTTTGCGTTCCATGTACTATGAGATGTGCCGAGCAGAGGAGCCATAGGCTGGGGTATGGGAGTCCTGTTGGACTGGTGACTCAACCACATCTCACTTCCGGAAATTGTGGGAACAATGCCAAACGTTTGAGCAGCCTCTCTCTGTATAAGACACTTTCCATTGATCGTCACAGTTTTCTCGATGAGATAACCAAGACTCAGGACACTGCACTGACTCCAAAGACTGCTGGATCGTGGCACTGCTGGGGCCTCAACCCAAGTCTTCTGTCTGCAGTTCCCATGTCCTTTCTCCAAAAATGCAAGAGTCTCTTAAGCTTATAGATCTAAAAAAACAAGCCTTAGGTTTAGGATTTGTAAACTAAAGACAACACCATGGTAAATGCTTCTATTACTTTGCTGGGGCTGCCACAACAAAGCACACACACAGGGGCTTAAACACAGAAATGGACTTCCTCATGGTTCTGGAGGCTAGAAGTCCAAGATCAGGTGTCAGCAGGGTCGCTGTCTCCCAAGGCCTCTCTCCTTGGCTCGTAGATGGTCATTTCCCCTGTGTGTTCACATGGTCTTCCTTCTATGTGTGTGTCCTAATCTCCTCTTCTTATTAGGACACGGTTATATTTTATAGGCCCCTCCCTAAAACACTCGTTTTAACTTAATTAACTCTTTAAAGACCCTATTCCCAAACACAGCTACATCTGAAGTACTGGGGGTTAGGGCTTCAAGATATGAATATGATGGGTGCATGCACACAATCAACCATTACAATGCTTAAAACATGTTTATGGCATTATAAACATCTACTCAACATGGTTTAAGGGAGTTTTGCGAGGCTCAGTGGAGACAACCCATTCATTTTTTCCATCCCAGAATGCTTGCTGAATCCTGCAACGGTAGATGTTTGAGTAGCTTGGATACAGTACAGCATCGAGCAACATGACAGGGTAGTTGCTGTTATTTCCCCCGCATGGATGAGGAAGGAAGGCTTGGAACGGACATAAAGCTATTTTCCTAGTTGCACCCACAGAGGATGGTGGAACAGGGATTCGAACTGGTGCCAGCCTCATTCTTGGGGGGGAAAAAAAAGCAAGTGACAAATAGATGGGATTTAACAGGCAGTGTATTCTGTTCCTTTCCCACTTGCCCAGCTTTCGCTTGCACTGGAATTATTAAACTACAAGGGGCGGTGTGGGGGGAGGGCGGAATGCAGATACTATTGCTTTTAGAAAATGAGGCTCCATTGGGCAACCCTTTCTTATCATCTCAGCCGGGGGAGGGAGCCCCTAGCCAGAGGGAATCAAATACTTTTCAAATGTCTCATTAAAATAAAAAGGTGATTCTTGCATTGGTACCACGATAAAGACTACAAAGCAGCAACATGAAAACTCCCCAGTTTCCCCTTCTGAATAGGCCTCCGCTCCAGCCGCAGAATGAATGAGGGGCCACCCCATTATCTGGGAGCCTCAGAGAGTGCAACCCAGGCTTTGATCTGACGGTGTCTAGGAAACTGATAAAAACTCGTTCTGTTTCTAAGCTTTCCAGGCCTGAAACTCTCTTTTCCCTTCGGCGCGCTATAAATGACCCTCTGAAGTGGCTGCGCATTCTTTCACAGCCTTGTGCCCCATCTATTCATAACCACGGTTATCAATTATTATACCAGCTGGAATGTCTGAGGGCCAGGAGGCTGTCAGGAGCTCTAATTGTGGTTCAGGGATAAAAGCAAAAACACACAAATTTTAACCAATCATAATTAACTTATTCTCCAAGTGCAAGAAAAAAAAAAAGACCCCCCTCCCCTAAACAAAACAACACAAAACCAAGGCTTATGAATCTGTCTCAGCTAATCACTCTTGAAAGCAGGGTGGAGGGGGCGAGGGGCGCTTTTATTGCGATGGTCCCTCCCGATTGGCCTGTGGCGCCAGGTTCCCCAGGAAGGAGCGGGGCCAACTGGCAAACAGAGAAGTTCTCAAATCATTGGGGCTTTTTTTTTTTTTTAAATCTCAAAAACCCTTATTTTTCAAAGTAGTGTGATGTTTTCCAAGCTTCTGACAGAGCTTTGAATAAAGAGGCATCGCTTTCTCATTGAACCCAAACAACCGACGGAGTGGTCCAAAATATTTCATTAAAAAGAAGTTCGGTGGCCGCTCTCACATTAATAAAGGAGGCACGTGTGACCTGGAAGGGGGCCTGAGGGATCCCCTGCCCAGGCACAAGGTCAGGCAGCAGGATGAGCTGGGGAAAGCCTTCACACAAGGCCTGGCACTTAGTAGGTGGTCAAGAGGCCAGCCCCATCCCTGCCCTGCTCTCTTCTCAGACTGGCCAATGGCCAAATGTCTTGGAGGCATCTGGCTGGTGGCAACAACGGCTGAATGGAAGGCCCATGATGTCATGGAAAAAGCATGGCTTTGGAGTGTGACAGGTCTCGGGTTTTAAGCCGCTCTGAGTCTCAGAGTCCTTTTTTTGACAATGGTGATAGCATGCCCGGTTTGTAGTTGGGGTGGGCCGGGCATTAGGGAAATGGCCCTTAGCCAAGGGCCCGGCACAAGGTAGGTACTGATAAGTGTTTGCTGTGGCTCCTGATGGTTCTCTTGGCATGTGGTGTCCATACCTGTCATTTCTGGCAAGGGGGTGTGGAGGTCTCCTCCTTCCTCCATCTTGTTAGTTAGCCTTTGCACGGAAGCCTTTTGCAATCCTTGCTGGGCCCGCAGCTCTGGGGAAGGGCTGGGCCTTCTTGGAGCGCACATGCTGGGGAAGCACATCAAAAGGAGATTCACATCAAGAGCGAAGGGGAACGACATGAGGCATGGGATGCTTTCCAGGACAAAGGAAATAAGACATTGATGAAACGATTAAACAACATCCTTGTTTCCATACAGAGTACCAGCCTCCAGAAAATTATATTTGTATTTTAGCATCGCAAAGGCAGCCTGACAAGATGGCATCCGCGTGTGTTTACGTTGTACTGTGAGATCAAGAGTCCGATTTTATTTGTGACATTTCTTGAGGTAGCTGCAGCCCAGGAGCTTGACACGTTGATTTGTGGAACATGTGAGCACATTCTCGCGGTAGTTCTTGCTGACAGAAGCAGACATAACCGTGTCCTGAAATGTTTTTCTGAGGATCATTTTCTTAAGCACTTTACATCCATGGGAGGGGACGGTATTTGAAGGCCTGCCCTTGGCTGAGCCTTAGTTGAAGAATAGATCGGTCAGGATAATTGTTATTAGCTGTCCCAAGGGGCAAATTCTGAAGCTGTAGTGGCTTCCCACAGTAAGGTGACATCGATGGGGTGCACATCTCGTTTGCATCTTGTGGCTGTGCTGCGGGGACTGGGACTTTCAAGGCTTTTACCGCCTGGCCAGAGAGGGGCGGAAGAATTCAAAACAGCTTCAGCCTGGAAGTGATACAAACTACCACGCTGCTTATGCTGACCTGAGTTGTTACTGTCACGTGAAATATTTGCTGAGCAGAAATTGTCTCTGCTCTAGGGAACATTGGAGATGGCACTTTGGCTCTGTGCCAGGACATGGAGAGCACTCTCAGAGCGAAGGAGAATGACATGAGGCTGTTGGGATATACGAGATATAGCAGAGTAGCCCAAGGCATGAGGATGGCCCCCTTAGGAAGAGGATACAGTCTCCAAAGGCCATGGGGACCTTAGTCTGGGGCACTGCCAACAAGCTGGTATTTGGGGCTGGATGACGCATCGGGTGGAACTTGCTATCCTTGCCACACCACAAGAGCCCCACTACCACCAGCAACAGTGACAAATGGCCACCCACGTAGAAGGCTGGGCAGGCAGGTAGGTGGTGGCCTTAGGTCAATGCAGGTGCCACGGTGACCAATTTCACCCTAGTGGACATGGACATTAGCTACTGGAGCAGTGGAATATTTCCAGATTCTGCTTGAGGGAGGTTTGGAGGGAAAAAGCCAAAAAGCCATTAAGACCAAGGGAAGCTAAGCCTTGGGAGGGGGGTAGATATTTTTTATCGGTCACTAAAAAGGCCGGACATAAGCTAGAACTGACAAAATAGATAATTTGCTGCTCTGCAGCGATACCTAAACAGGAAATAATTCTACCACTTTATTTTAATAAAGTAATGTTGGTCAGTTTCTTTTTTTCAAAGCCAGAAGGGTAGAAGAAGAATGAGATCCTACCATGAACACAGTGATGACAGTCTGATAGCGAAGCGACTAATGAGAATTGTGATTGTTGCTCACATAGTGGTTTTCATCTTCACCCATGAGTTAATATGTTCCTCACCAAGAATCTGTTTTCTGTGCAAGGATTATATTTCCACCATTATATTCGTGTGGGAGCCGAGCTCTCTCAGGAAAGCCTAAGTGATTAGCTTCCAGATGAGCAGCTAATATGTCTCAGGGCTGGAATTCAAATCCAAACCCGGTACTTGCTCTGGTAGACAGGCTGCCTCGCAGCGAGACGTAAGCAAGGCCTGTGTGACCTGCTGTGGCAGCAGCTGCCCCTCCCCCTCTTCCTCCTCCACCTCCTCTATCACTTGACCATCACCATCGCAGCATCACCACCATCACCATTACCATCTTCTTCATCTTAAAGACAATCTCACTGCTCAGCCATAACAGCATCTCACCTCTCAATTTTGTCTCCGGTGGTCCTGGGTTTGCACAGATTCATTCATAAACTGTCATCCACTTCCTAGCCAATCATTGTATTTGACACTGAGAAGTCGTTATGCAGTATTAAAAAGGATCCACAGCATTTCTTCTTGCTTAAGATCTTCTTTCTTGGGGTCCTCTCAAAGGGCATCAGAGAGGACTTAATTTATGAGCACCCAGGGGAAAATGAGTCGGGAGGGTCATATTCATTTGGTAATTGCTCTATCATAAGCAGTCCCTGTGCACCTACCCTATCATATGCTGGCCTAGGAATAGATGGCGGTGTAGGAGAGGTGAGTAACTTTCCGTCCCTGCTGTCAGGGTCTACAGTCTACTGCATGCTACATTTCACGGGATCTCCATAGAAGTTGGTTCTTGCTTTTTATTTCAACTCCAAAGTTTATGAGGCCTGCTATCAAAGCGACTCCATCTTTCAACTCATTGCCGATTTGAATTTAGAGAGAAGATTGAGTCTACTGTACCATGAGTATACCCTAGACCAGGGATCAGAAAACTATGGCCCATGCCAAACCACCTGCATTTGGAAATAAAACTGTACTGGAACCTAGCCATGCCCATTCATTTGCATATTTCCTATGGCCACTTTAGTACTATATCAGCAGAATCAAGTAGTAGTAACAGAAAACATGTAGCTCACAAAGCCTAAAATAGTTACTATCTGGCCCCATGGAGAAAAAAATATTCCTGATCCCTATATTCTGCCTTAGAGGCTTTTATTATAAACTACTGTGGCCCTATCTAAAGCTACACCCTTCACTGTGCACCATCCACCCTTGTCTATTCAAAGATGTCAGCCCAGTAATGTCTCTTCATCAGTATTGATCTCTATTGGGCCTTTCCATCAGAATGAAACATGCTACCATTCCTCCTATCTTAGAAAACAAAAGCAAACCAAATCTTCTCCTGACCCCTCTTATCCCACCAGTTACTGCCCATTTTTCGGTATTTCTCTGCATTGCATCTTTTCAAAAGAATTGCCAACTTTTTCTTAAACTTGTTCTAACTCTGAAACTGCTCTTGTTCATGTCACTGATGATCTCCAATTTGCCAAATTGAGTGATCAGTTCTTGGCACTCGTCTTGCCTGGTCTCCGGCAGCAGACACATGGGACCACGTCTTCCTCACTCATTTTCTTTACTTGCCTTACAGAGCATGGCACTCACACCTCATCTACTTCACCTGGTGGTGCTTCTCAGCTCCTCTGATTCCTCTGTTTCTCCCATGGTCTTACCAGGGGAGAGTTCAGAGTTCAGTTCTTAATTTTCTTTTATCCTCTCTTCACTCACTCCCTCGATGCTCTTAATCAATATCATGGCTTTAAATGCAACATATATGCCAAAGTCTCCAGATTTTTATCTCCACCATGATCTTACTTCAGTCAACTAGACTTGTATATCACTGTCGACTCAATAGATATTCATGGCTTTCCATTAGACACCCCAAAATCAACATAACCAAAATGGAAATCTTAGTAACACCCGCCCTGCCCCCACAGAAATTGAGGCAAGACCATCCTCTCATTTGCTTAAGCCCCAAATCTTAGTGTCATCCATGGCCCTTCTGCATCCAATCTGTTAGGAAATCATGCCAGTTCTACCCTCTTGCCCCTTCACTGCTACAGGCTGGACTCTAGGTGTCACACCTCACCTGGATGACTACAGTAGTTTCCTAAGTCATTTCTCTGCTTCAACCTTGGCCACTCCCTCCTCTCCATGTCCTCAGTCTATTCTTTACAGATTCAGTCACTCCTTTAAAAGAGATCAGATTATATTCTTTCTTTCCTTAGTCCCCTCCAAAAGCTCCCCATTTCACTCAGAGTAAAAGCCAAAGTCCTTAAAATGTTCAATGGGAAGCTATGTGACCAGTCCCTACACATCCTGGACTTGCCTCCCTGACCCCATCTCTGACCCTCTGCAGCCCTCAAATTCTATTCCAACTGCCCCAGCCTTCTTCAATACCCTGAACTCAATGGGTATCTTGATACCACAGGGCTTTTGCACTGGTTGTCTCCTCTGCCTGGAACTCTCTTCCCCTAGATCTGCATCTTTGTTCAAATAGCACCTGCTCAATGAGGCCTAGTCCAGATACCTTACCTAAAATTTCAAACTTCCCCTCCAGCATTCTTTTTCCTCCACCATTTTCCTCCATAACACTCACCCGTTTCTATACACTATATTCTTCACTTGCTATTTCTGCGGTTGAGTGCCCATCCCCCTCCACTAGAATGGAAGCTCTGCTAGGACAGGGATCTTGTCCCCTCTGCTCACTGCTATCCCCTGTGCCATAAACAAAGCCTGGATCCATGCAGGCACTCAGCAAATATTTGTCCAAGTATTGAATCATTAACTATGAAGTAGCAATCGATTTAGATGATTAATAGTGTTCTCAACTAAAAAAAAAAACAAAAACACTGGCAGCAAGAGATAGACTTGGGACTGTCAGGAAGAAGGCTGCCCCAGAGCAAGCCAGGATGTTTCAGCTTCCGTGCTGCTGACCAGCAGTCAGAGGTTCCCAGGGCATGTGGCTGAGTGGGGCTCCCTGCATGAGAGGCCTGCATGTCCCAGATAAGAGGGGATCATGTGCAGTGGCCCCGGCTATGATGAGTGCAGGGACTATTTTTACATAACAGAGGGGAAGATAATCCTACAGACATGATGTAAAGGTCTGAAACATGTTGCCCCATCTCGGGAGGCTGGCAAGTTATGCTGTTTATCCCCAGGGATGCCTCATTCCCAGACAATGTTTAAAAGACTGAGGAAGGAATTTGTAGGTTGTTTCTCACCAGGCCAAATGTTCTTGCACTCTCATGGTATTCCATGACCCATCAGTGGATTTGGGAGCTCTTCTAGGGTAGGAAAAGCATGGATTTGGAGTCAGGAGAAATGGTTTTGAGTTACCTCTCCATCACTGCAAAGTTTTCCACCTTGGTCAAATTTCCTAATCTCTCAGTACCTGGATGTGATGTCTTGTTCTGTACCATGGGAATAAAGGTGTCTTCTCTCTCAAGACTGAGCTTAGCATTAAATGAAACAACACACAGGCGTGCTTTTATCAACTTAAAAACCAATAAAAGGTCATTTTGATCATTATGCATAAAAGCAAAGAATGAGTGAATAATTCATTCAAATTTATGAAGTGTCATTTAGTTAGTACACTCTAAAGCAACCCAAAACTATCTACTGGCCACTTTTATGTTAAACCCAACATGTGTTCAGCATTGTGAGGGTTAGAAGGTCTGGAGCAAGGTCATTGCCCTTGAGGAGTGACCAGCTTGCTGTGCAGATGCAGGCACAGAGCAAGGCGGACAGCAGGTACTGAGAGTCCCAAGGGCATTGGGGGTGTGCCCTAATCTTCTTCAGTTCAGCTGGTACGTATTGACGTTGCTATGCCCCAGTCCTCAGATAGACTACTTCATGAGCTACAACAACTGAGGAAGTATTTCTAGATGTAGTTTGCCCGTGAGGAACCTTAGTCTCCCATAGGTAATGTGAATTTTCCAAGATTACACCATTAGCAAGTGGCAGACCCAAGCTCCGACTTTTTCCAGTTTCAAGCCCTATGGTTCCTCCATGGTCCATCTGTGCCACACATGGTACACATCCTGCTTTACCCACAGGAAGATGCTATTTTAAAAGAGGACATGCCGGTATTGGAAAACCTCACATAGACACACACCTGTTTCCATGAAGGTAACGTCTGTTGTTATGGACTAAATATCTGTGCTCCCCCCCCCGCCCCTGCCAAACCCCCAAATTCATATGTTGAAATCCTAATTCCCAACATGTTGCCTTTGGGAAGTAATTAGGTCCTGAAGGTGGGGTTCTCATGAATGGAATTAATGTCCTTAAAAGAGGGGCCCCGGAGAGCTCTCTGCTCTCTGTCACATGAGGCTACAAAACACAAAAAGTTCATCTGCAACCCAGAAGAGGGCTGTAACCAAACCCCACCGTGCTGGCACCCTGATCTCAGACTTCCAGCCTCTAGAACTGTTGTTTATAATCCACCCAGTCTGGGGGCTTGGACGGACAGACTAAGAGATCTGCCAGGAGGGGGAGGAATCAGGGAGGGCTCTCAGTGTCATTAGGTGCCACTGCAGGTCAGTCACCTCACTCGCTTCACAAAGAGCAGCAACCTCGTGTTCCAAGTCAAGCAAGAGTATTTGGCAGGAAACAGGTTGGCTGACGTCTGATTACCCGCATGCACTCACAGTGACACACATGCATGGGTGTGAAATGGCTCACGTCTAATATTCCTTGTGAAGTGTGAACACGCCGGAGAAGGAGATGAGCGACAAGCAGTCTAGAACAGTGATCGGCAAACTCATTAGTCAACAGAGCCAAATATCAACAGTACAACGATTGAAATTTCTTTTGAGAGCCAAATTTTTTAAACTTAAACTATATAGGTAGGTACACTGTTATTAACCTAATTAGGGTCCTCCTAAGGCTTAGGAAGAGCCACACTCAAGGGGCCAAAGAGCCACATGTGGCTCGCGAGCCCGGTTTGCGGACCACGGGTCTAGACCAAGCTCTGCCAGCAACAGGTTGTGATTCCCTCACCCTGTGACTCTTCTCACATGTAAATTGAACTGATTTGTCTGTGGACTCCCTGAGGACAGCTGTGTCTCCCTCTCACACCCCCTCCCTCTATCCTTTTCCTCCTTTCCCTGCCTGCTCTTCCTCTTTCTGTCATCTTCATACAATGATGGGCTGCATACCTACAGGGTGCAAGCCTATCAACCAGACAGACATGGTCTCTCTTCTTAAGGCCTGTAGCCAAAATGGAAAACAAAGGCCAGACAGGCACAGAAGGTGTGATGCTTGCTCTAATCTGGAGAAATACACACACTTCCTGTGACTTCCCAGAGTAGGGGATGGTTTTATTCGTCTTTGTATTCCCAGTGCTTAACAAGGGGCCTAATACATAGTAGATGCTTAGGAAATGTTGTTTTGACGGACAGCACAAACCAAAGAACAAAGGAATGAGGACGTTGAATTCAAAGAACTCTGAGGTCCGCTAGCTCTTTGGTCAAATTTATATGATTGTGCTGCAGGTTAGTGCCTTTTATAATCTTCAAGGGTCTGCTTCACTCTTCCTTGGATTTATTCATTCAACAGATATTTGTAGATATTTGTGCCCAGGCACTATCCTAGGATTCGGTAAATAACATGAAACAGCAGAATCTAAGACCCTGCATTCATGGAGTTCACATTTCAGAATCAGATTGGGAAGCAGACCATGAGCAAGCAAGCACAGCCTGTCATACAAATCCAGGCCCTGACAAGTTCAAGTAAGATGTCAGAGGGTGACGGGATCTGTCTTCAGGAAGGTTGTCAAGGACCCGTCTTTGAGGAGGGGACCTTTGAGTGGAGACCTGAATGAAGTGGTGCTTTATTACAAATAATCTCTTTGCACCACAAGTTAGTGTGAGTCCAATGCTGGTCCTTCCATTTCATGCCTAAACCTGCCCCCGAGGCTAAGGTCTTTGCAGCAGCCCTGCCATGTGGACCTGTCATCTTCACTAGATGAGTGATGGGAATCTTCTCACCTCACAAAGTGTCGTATTGCCAGACATTTAAAACTAGTGGGCTTGCTTTTTATTGAGCTCAAATGTGTCCTCCTTTAACATCCACCCATTAGAATATGTTTTTCTTTCCATGAGCAGAGATTGTTAGGTGTTCATCAAAATCATCATTCTCTCCTTCCAGTACCGTACCTGCACTCCATTTCCCAGCCCCTTTGCAGTTAGGTGTGGACACACACACCTGAGTTATACCTGAGGAAATATGGCAGGAACATGTGCCAGCTTGGTCCATGCAATGCTCTGGCATAAGCGCCCTTATATCCACCCCTGCCCCCCCCCCATGCCAGTTGAACACAGAGGACAATGAGGGCCTGGGGACAACAGAGACACAATTTGGAAGAAGTTCTGGGCCCCAGAGTGACCAAGTAAAACAGAGAAACCCATGGACTTATTCACTTTCCCAGGACTGTCCACTTGAGCTAGAAACAGCCTTTGACTTTGCTGAGGCAATACCTGTTCAAGTTTAATTCTATAGCTAACTTGTTTCTGGGTTTAATTCTGCAGCAGCAAGTCTAGTGAGAAGGACTAATGCACCCCGGAGCAGAACAATGCATCTCACAGGGATGTGCATAACTTTCCATGCCTCTATATCATACTGCAGACACTGTATTTGCAAACCTGTCCTAATACTTACAATTGATTAATGTAAAACCCATGGGCTCCTAAAGGACAAAATGAGGGAAAATACAACTACATATAAAATCTTTTCTAAAACTATGTTTACAACTTAGAGTCGGCACATAGTAGGTGGTATAGCAGCAGATGGACAACCAACGTCTGTGCAGTAAGTGAATGGCTGTGCTCTGATGGGCTTTATCCTTCAAGTGGCTGAACAGTAGTGCCCTTTGGCAGGTCTCTTCCTTGTGAATATTTATGGGTCAATGTCTGTGGATGGCAACACAACTCAGAGAAACCTTGAACATTGTCTAATGCCAAGGGAACTATCTTATTTCTGGCAAAACAAAGACAGGAGAATAGTAGCTAAAAATGGTTTCCCCCACCTGTTTTTATTTCCATGGAGATTTTAATTTTAACATTTGAATCATGCATCCTGTAAAAAAGACTTTGTGGAGAAAACTGCCACGACTCAGCTGGACCTTGAGTCCTAGCACAACCCATCTGTTCCGCCGATAATGTTGGGTGTTGCCTTCCTTCGAAAGGTCCCAGTTGTGGGGACCCGAGATCTGATGTGGAGAGCACACATTTGTTTTCAACATTTCTCAAGCCCTTTGCCAGGCACAGGGATGTGCTCTTCACACACACACACACACACACACACACACACACACACACACACGGCAAATAAACTGCAGACTTCAGTCTCTGAGCTGCTCACCTGGGAAGGGGTGGGCATCGTGCCCTTGAGGGGTTCAGGCAGAGCTGCATAGTCACAAGTCTGTGTGCTTTTAAATGTATTCTCTTTCTCTTTTTAAGTAACTTTTATTCTGGACATGGACTCAATTTTAGTTATAGTTGAGGCTATAATGTGGTATCTGCAAAGGTAACAAGTCTTAACTCATTTATTGCTTATATTCAACCCCTCTCCCCACAGATCTAAGGTAGATTACAAAGAGGCAAATAATGGAACAAGATAAAAGATAAAGCCCCATTGATTGTTAAGACAATAAGCTTTGCACAATGAGATGAGTAATGATAATATCCAGGTGTATATCCTAATATTTGTCACTTGTATGGTAAGACAGTGATTTAGGAAATGAAGACGATTTCCTTAACATGGCAAAGAATATGTTAAAGTCAGCAGCAACTGCGAACATCTAAATGGTGAAATGCTCCGGGCATTCTTTCTAAAATCAGGAAAGAATGGCGACACCCTCTATCACAATGATGACCTACCATCGGTTGGCAGATGTTTGCATTATGTTTAATCAGCATGACTTACGAAATAGCAGGCATTGTGTTAAGTGTTGGGGACAAAATGGTGTGCACAACTGAATAAGGGGCCTGGCCTCACAGAGCTTGCAGCCTGTAAGGGAGGTAGATATTCATTACATAACCACGCACAACATGGACAATTTCATTAGTGGCAAATGCTACAAAGGAGAGCTCCAGGTTGCCGGGAGCGTAACTGGGGCATTTGACACAGAGGAAAGGCTTCCCAGAGAGATGAGCACAGAGCACAGGAGGAAAGGGGCCAAGAGTTTACTAAGTGAAGAGGGGGGTGTAGAACAGAGAACGGGCATGTTGGAGGGGGAGGTGGGAGGCCACTGGGGCTGGAGTGTGGAGAGGTGGGGGTTGGTGTGAACTGAGGCTGGGGAGATCAGTAAGGACCTACAGTGATTGCAGAGTGCAGTAGGGAGAGGTGTGTTTATTAGGAGAAAACAGAAAGACGCTGGCTGTGTTTATGCATTGAGGTGGCACCATCATTTCATGTTGAGAAGAAGGCCCAGGCAGCAGTAGTGAGAGCAGACTAGGAGGCTGCCAGTGGGAAGGTGGGTGATGTGTGAGGAAGCTATGGTGTCAGTGAGATGAGAATTAATGTGACCTTGAACAAGAGTAGTAATGGTGATGGGCAGAGAGAGAAGAGGGCAGGTCCAAAGAGCACAATAACCTGTGAAGCAGAACTAAGGAGAGAATATTGGGAGGAAGGCGCACAATGCCCTCATTGACTGGCAATACAATTATTTACCCGAACCAACTAAGATAATCAACGAGTGTTTCTTTTAAATTATTAAGAGACAAATTATCTAATATGATATGAAAATCCTATATTTCAGCAATAAACAGGTGCTATAATAAGAAATTAATTTATTTGTAAACAAAAAATATAAAATACACAATAGTACCCTTAATAAGGAATGTGTGAAAAACAAAAAGAAAAAAACCTGAGCACTTTGTTGACTGTTATAAAAAAGACCCAAGTGGGTCAGAAAAAAAAAAGATATCTCTTAACAGGAAGATTAGCTATCATGAAGATATCAATTCTTTCAAAACTGATTTATAGGTTGAATAGAGTACCAATGCCAAATACTCCATAAGGATTTAAAATATATTGATAACATAATTTAATTCACGTGGAAATAAGTAACTTAAATTTTTGATGTTTGCTTTAAATTGTTGTTTTTAAGAACAAGGATGTGGAGGAACTTCCCTCATCCTTAAGATATCAAGCCTTTTGAAACCATAATCATTTAAAAAATTATGGAACATGGTTCAAGACTCAACATTTTAGTGGAAAGGAGAAAATATGGCTTTGAAACAGATGGGGCAGGGATGGGGTAGGTAACAAATGGGGTTGGGTTTAACATTATGGTTTTAGAAAGAACTTTCATGGGAGTCTTGTTCTGAGCCATGATGGTTGACCAAAATTATCACAGTGGGGGAAAAATTCATGAATTTTCTAAGTTTTGAATTTTGTACTAGAGACTCAAACTCATCAAACTCTTCCATGCACTGCTATCAATAATAAAGTCTAAATCTTACTTCAACACTTTTCTTTACAAATAGAAGGTAAGAAACACCATACTGCAAGGGTTTTGTAATATTCCGCCTCAGCGGTAGCTATTGCCCAACTTGGTTATAAAGTGTGATGAGTCTATAAAGTGAATACGTACTTTATCTCCGCAGGGTCCCCCAATTTTTTGTCCAATATGCTCTTAATAGTTTTAATTTTATATTTTTAAGTGCTCCCTTGAACAACTGATTCAGAAGTATGAGGGCGTACACACATATTTGGGCATCTTCAATGCATTTAAATGTTGCTCAATGGGAAGGAACACTAGTACATTTTCTCGCTTCACTCTCCGCCCGCCATGACTAATTCGCTCCTGTAAAATATTCAGAGTAACACAGCTAAAGAAAATCACCTAAAGTTTATGCATATTTCCGAATGTTTCCAATTTAACTTCAGTTTCCTATGAGACCTACCATTTCTAAATGTGTTTAACTAAGTGATTAAACGCCAAACGTCACCTTGGCCTTGTGAAGGGGAAATGCAGATCACTACAACCATTTTATTCACAAGACTTTTATGAGAGTGTGTGGTCAGGCCCTCTGAGATGTGTGGTATACAGGGAGACACGGAGCAGGCCTGTGTCTGTCTCCGAGGACCTCACAGTCTATGAAAAAACAAAACACACGCACGCACGCACACACACACGCACACACGCACACACATGCACGCGCATACACACGCATGCACGCACACATGCACGCACGCACGCGCGCGCGCGCGCACACACACACAGAGTCACGGGCTGTGTGAGCCCTCACACTCATGCACAGGTCCCCTTGACCAATGTGACCAATGTTCCTTTTTGCCTTTGGGGTTGCTTGTCCCGAATGAAGCTATAGTTTGTTCTGAAAGAAATGACACAACCTGGTGGGAATTAAACCTAAACTCCAGTCTTGGTCTCTGGCACGCCACAACCCATAGAAACAATTCTTTCCAGCCTATAACGGGGTAACCATTAAGTTGTTTGCGGGAGGGGGGTATTGGCGACATTGGTCACAAGTCCGAATTTAATAGTAATGCTAATTTCTAATTCAATTTAAATGAAAATTAATCTTTCCAAGAGCTCTCACTTTTGAAACTGTAAGGGTAGGGAGAATGCACCACTTATGGTTAGGAGTGATGAGTTTCATTTATCTAAGGCCATTCTCTCCACTGTTCTTGCTCAAGAAAACTTCTGTTTGGGAGAATGAAGAGTACAGGCCAGCACTCAAGCATGAGAAAACAATGACACATTTCTGTTCTGGCCCAATTTTTGCATTATCTGGTCATAACAGTAACACCTCCACTTGGAGCTATAAAGAATCAGGAAATGATACATGTCAGCCTCTCACGCCTTCTATTAAAGTCTCAGTCACTCCACTGTAATGTGTCTTCTTAGTAAAGACCTAGATAGTTCATTCATCCGTAGTAATTCCTTTGAATGAGGTCTCTCTTTCAATTGATTTGGCTTCCACCAGAATAAGGGATACAAGAGATGGCGCAAGGTGGAAGCTATCCCGTATGACTGCACCTAGAAGTCACAGGCAATTTCTACCACATTCTGTCACTCACTCAGTTCAGCCATACTCAAGGGCAGGGGAATCAATGTCCACTTCTTGATGGGAGAAGTATCAAAGAATTGGTGGGAGTAGTATAAAACCACCGCCACAGAGGAAATGCAACCTGTATCCTGACATCTGAGATGAGTTCACCAGAGAGAAATCATGTTGTCATTTGAGAGCATTAGCACACAAAAGTGACACTTCACAATGATAATAGACTCAGATGACTTAGGGGATGGGCATGGATTGATTGGGATTTAACTAAGGCTCATGAATAAAAGCCTTAATTAGGTTGGTTTCTCGACTATTGGAAAGTGAGGAGAGAGAGCACCTCCTATGTAGGGTGGTGAGAAGTGGGAAAACTCCCTGCTTAACACTTAACCACAGTAATACACAATAAATACTATGATAATCAAAATAACACTCACCCCTTATTTCTGCTGGCGCTGTGGCCACAGAGCCCCTAGATCTCTGTTTCAAGGGGAAACGGTTTTTCCCATGGTCAGAATGACGAGCCTTTTTACTAGTGGTCTCATAACAGTTTCCAGGGTTCTAGAGAGAGGCCAGCATTCTTGGGCTTGAAAGACAAGCACAGAGTGGTACCTCGCCCTCCCCCACCCCCACCCCCACCTCAGCCCCATGAGGGCTTTCAGTCCAAGGCTTCATCCCCGGGAACCTTGAGAGAGCTGGCAAATACTCTAAACAGATAAAAGATAATTGAACAAGGAGTGAGTAGTAAAGGGTGACAAAGTGCTATTTCCATAATAAGCTTATCTGAGTAAACTTTCTCAGAGCCCCGAGTTCCCGAGCAGGGTGTGGATTTGGCAATAGTAAAGAAACAGGCCATGCCAGGAATGTCTGGGGAGCTAATGAATGGCCCTGAAGTGGCTGACGTTCCTATCTCTGCTTTGGATCCCTGCCACCTTGACGCTAATGTCAGCCGGTGTTTAATTGGCAAACAGGGCTTCAAAGGGTTGCTGGGCCCTGCTCCCAGGGCCCGGGGCCTGTTAATGTTTAATTGTCATGTACAAGGGCCCACTCGCTCTTGGTGGATTTGGGCGTTTTATGACACTTTGATAAAAGCAATATTATGAGTCTCCTTGCTCCACGGACATTTTTACAGACATGCCTGGAGTCACATGTCGCTTAACCTACACTGTGAGTAAGTAGCAAAGGCACCCAGAACTTGGGCAGGGGTAGAACGAGGCACCTTCAAGTGGAAGTTCTCCGTTTTACTGCCTTTGCCCCAAATTCAACAAGGCTCAGGGAACATCTGGAGCAGCAACAGCAAAAACAAAACAACTTAGGAGCTTGGGTCTGGGGAGACAAGGAAAAGTCACAGACGTGTAATAGAAGTGTAATGGCTTCACGGCAAAACGTTACAATTCCGCCATTGTGTGGTGATGGTGCCTGCTCTCCTCGAAGCTGCTTGCTGCTTGGTTACTCATGGCACTGCTGGGTAGGCAAAGGTTGTGTGTGTGTGTGTGTGTGTGTGTGTGTGTGTGTGTGTGATATCCCTCTTTTGAAAAAGTCTATGTGCTTTATATTGTTCATGTAATTTAAAAAGTCAAAAGAGACCGTCTCAACAAAACTATGTAACCTTCATCTATGTGGGGAAGAAGAAGGAATAATAGAAGACAAATACTTTACCCCAGAAACTACATTGTGGTGAGAGAGTAGCTTCCAACTTCCTGACATTTGAAAAGCACTACTTTGAATTGCATATGCATGCTTTTTTTGAATATTCAACTCCGTTCCATTTAATTGAACTCATCTTCATTGAGTGCTTACTAAGTGTTCATATCAAATAATCTCTTTGCTTTTGAATCAGTGGCTTTTATAGAGACAGTGTCTTAGGTTTTATTCTGGAAATGGATCAGTTTGTGTTTTAATTATCCTTTTGATGAGCATGAATATCTCTCCAAGGAAGGAATGTAAAGAAAAATATCTAATTACACCACTTATATCAGAATGGCAAAGTGCATATTTATCTTGTTTGTTAATTATGTATGTCACAGCTGAAGACCAAACACCGGCTAATGTCGACATTAGCCAGAAGGGTCCTGGTAAACATCAAGAACGAGGTGAGTCCTAAATAAAAAACAACCAGCAAGTGGAAAGCATGTATAGCTTTTATATGTTTAGATGAAATCAAAATCTCTTTGTTCTCGCCTTTGGCCCATTCAGCATTCTAAACATGGTCAGATTGTCACCTCCCGGATCTCTGAGAAGCAATCTGTACAGCAGGGTCACCACTATGAACATGTTTCAGGGTCGCCCAGCATGTGGCTGGATTTTTAAGGCAATGAGGCAGACACTTAAAGTCTTCCAAAGGACTTCATCTCTTTTCTCTAGTTCTCTCCTTTGCCAAGAGGTAAGCAGATGGCCCCTTCCAATGAGAGGCAGCACCTTGAAGTTCAATCACACCTGGTGTTCTCAGCCCCAGAGTTTCCGCCTCCTATGAATGTAAATCCAGGAATAAACTATTGTGCACAGTGCATGCTCTTCTCCAAATCCATGCACACAGTTAATTAGTTTAGAGGCCTAAAATATTATGTGATTCCTTTCTTAATAGCAACGAGAAGTGGTAAAGACGAGAGGCCTTTATTCACACTTTATCAGCTATTTTAAATTGAGGGGTGTATCGTCCCTCTGGGTAGAGTTACAGGCACACCCATTATGCACCTCACTCCTATTATCATTAACGGTGGTGAGTGCGTGCACACACAATCACAGCACTCTGGGGTTTACACAGGAGGCCACTCTCTTCCTCCTATTATTAAAATTCCCGCTCCACATTTCTGAAATATCTACAAAGTGAAACCTAACCTTATTCGGGATTTCAAGACTATCTGGGTATATGTTTCTGAAAGGAAATTGGATTGTTACATTACAAAGGTTTGCAAATTTACTTTATGATAGCAAATGATTATGACCGCTGCTCACCCCCTAGGAATCTCTCCAGAGCGGGCAGCCTAGGGCTAGGCATGGGGAGTCGTTCATTCCAGGTTTCCCATGCCAGCATAGTGTTAGGTCTCTGTTAGCAAGGAATTAGAATCTTTAGCCTGCTGACTCTTTTCTCGCAATATTAGCAGAGCCCAGATTAATGTGTGCGATAGAGAAATGGGCAAAGAAACCCTTTTTTCCATTTATGGGGAAGAGGCTATTATCTATCCATTTGTCCATCCATCCATCTATCCATCCATTCTTTTGCTCAATATACGTATGTATTGAATACCTGTGTGCCAGGCAGTGTGCTAGACTATGAGGACATAATATGGAAGAGGATAGATTAGGTCTTTGCTCCTAGGAAACTCACAATTTAGTGGAAAGATAGAAATTAAACAACTAATTGCAGTCAGCTCTGTTCTTGCTATGCCAAAGAAGCACGGGAGCCGTGAAGAACCTGAGTGAGTGGAGGGGAGAGGCAGGAGAGGTGTCTGGAGGAATAAATGCATGACCTTCCCTCGGAAGGAAAGGCAAAAAGTCATCATGGGAGATAGCTGTGAAAGTGCTGGCCAGGTTGAAGGGGAAACATGTGCAAAGGCCCTGAGGCAAGCAGGATTCAAATTCTGGCCCTGCAACTCAATAAATAGCAGTAACAATGAGTGGTACTTCCTTCTGAAACACTGTACAGAATGTGCATTTACTCTCTTTCCTCTGCTCAAAAGGACATGGAATGAGCGTTCCCATTTGTGATGGAACTGAAACTGGACTCCAGCCAAGTAAACTCTTAGGGTTTGAATTACAACTAGCAGAATCCCCAACAACTTATCCTACCCACCCCACCCTCAAACAAAGGGAAATCATCTTGTAATTCCTCCACACGGGTCAACTTCTGGGGGTGGGGGGTGGGCCTTGTGCTCCTCCAATGATCTGTGATGAAAGACCAGATTTTGGGCAATTCCATTGTGAGTTGATACTTTTATAAAACAAAAATGAGTTACTAGAAAAATGATCATGCACTTTGATATCATGATCATATCAACTATAATACAATCTTCTTTCAGGGCTGTTATAAGGGACTGATTAAAATAATGTGCAGGAATCAACTTTGTAAATGATAGACTCCAGCATACTAGTCAGCTAGGGCTGCCATGACAACAGACCACGAGCTGGGGGGCTTAACTAACAGAATTTATTTTCTCGTAGTTCTGAGGAGGGAGTGCAAGACCAGGTGCCAGCAGGGTTGGTTTCTGGTGAGACCTCTTTCCAGGGCTTGCAGAGAACTGCCTACTTGCTATGTTCCCACATGGCCTTTCCTCTGTGTGTGCACATCCCTGGTGGCTCTCCCTCTTCTGACAAGGGCACCTGTGCTATTGGATTAGGAATCTCATTTAACCTTGATTATTTCCTAAATGCGCTATCTCCAAATAGTCTCATAAGACGTTAGGGCCCTAGCTGGTTTGGCTCAGTGGATGAGCATCGGCCTGCAAACTCAAGGGTCCAGGTTCGATTCCGGTCAAGGGCATGTGCCTGGGTTGTGGGCACATCCCCAGTAGGGGGCATGCAAGAGGCAGCTGAATTGATGTTTCTCTCTCATCGATGTTTCTAACTCGCTATCCCTCTTCCTCTCCCTTCCTCTCTGTCAAAAAATCAATAAAATATATTTTTTTAAAAAGACGTTAGGGCTTCAACATATGAATTGTTGAATTAGGGGGCACAATTCAGTTTAGGATACCCAGCATTTATGCTAAACAGTACTATTATAATGCTCCGTGCTCACCTCAAAAACAAACATGCATCAGCCATGAAATTTTTCGAAAGTGAAGTCTTAGGAAATGATTCATCATTAGGAGCATTTCCAAAATGAAGTTAGAATGTGTCCTTTTACCTTCTCTTTATCCACCCACATTCCAGCTACACTTCTCTGCTCCCAAAGCAGTATCAGATTGTCCCGTGGA
>NW_006293779.1:11881733-12018719 GCF_000327345.1 Myotis davidii | reverse complement strand
AAAGAGCTGGCCCTGGTCGGAGCACTGAGCTTTCCTGGATCCCTGGACCTCTTGAAGTTTTTCTCCCATCAACTTCTCATTTGGAGTTCTGCCTTTGGAATGGAGCAGTTTATGCCTTCAGGTCAGTATAACTGCCCGACTTAGAGCAACCCTGTCTACCTGAAAGCTTGCCCAGTAATGAAAGACCCAAATGTAAAGTCACACTTTTTTAAAAATAGATGTTTTATTGATTTCAAATAAGAAGGGAGAGGGAGCGAGAGATAGAAACATCAATCAATGATGAGAGAGAATCATTGATTGGCTGCTTCCTGCACCCCCACCCCCCCCCCCTCCACTGGGGATCGAGTCTGAAACCTGGGCATGTGCCCTTGACCGGAATTGAACCTCGGGACCCTTCAGTCCACAGGCAGACGCTTTATCTACTGAGCCAAACCCACTAGGACTAAAGTCACACTTTATTTAAGAGAAATGCCATTTGAGTCATTTCTTTTAGGAGCTCTTTCATGGGGCATTCACAGAGCCATGGGCTACAGAAGAGAGACCAACATGGCAGACCTCTGAGAATGGGAGAAACCTTGTAGAGGACATGAGTCTAAACAGATCATCATTCTTGTTCAGGATATAAGAAATGAGTCCGAGGCTCCCAGGCAGCACACAGCAGCAGAAATGGAACCAGAAAGCCTATTTTGAAGGATAGCTATTGATTGAACTAAGCTCTTTGTTATTTCAATGCTTCTTTTTGTCTTAAACTACTTCTGATGAAAAATGAAGTTTATAGACCTAAAATGAAACAAATGATGTGTCATGTTTTCTTGGGGTTGCTTGGTCTATGTCATGGGCAAAGTAGATTTAAGGATGGATGGATAGAGGTCAAGTGTCTCAACCTAGAATGGGAATTCAGTGGGGACGGGAGCTGGAAACAGCTGAGTAGGGAGCCAACTCTCCCTGTGCTGGGGGTGGAGGGATGCTGTTCTTGTTTAAATTTGCTTCCTTTTGTTCTTCTCAACTATTGTTACCATTTTTCCTTTTTGTTCCTGTAGGTATAGTTGTTCATTTACTTAAAGTCAATAACAGAACAGACAGTTCTGGGCGCTGCAAATGCGGAGATCAGTGGGAGATTTTAAGGAACTTGAAATCTGCATCCATCAGCCATGGGTGCCAGCTTCGGTTTATTCAGCTTCTTTATTATTATGATTATTGTTTTAGCTTCTTAAATATGTCATTGAGCACATAGTTCTATGCTCTATCAGCCACAGCCTTGGTCCAACTTGAAGCTCTGGTTGGGTTAAAATGGTTGCCAGTAGTAAATGAGCTACTCATGTACTTGTCCACACTCATGGGAAGGAGAGAAAGCCACTCCTTACATCACAAAACATGCATAAGCCTGGCCCACTGACTGTTGTCAGTGCAATGGGCTCAATCCCCCGTAGGGGCATGCAGGAGGCAACTGATTGATGTTTCTCTCTCTCTCCCTCTTCCTTCCTCTCTCTCTAAAAATCAATAAAAAGATTTTTTTTAAAAAGTCTGGGCTCTTGCTCCAAGCTCTTGAAAGGGCCAGAGGTACCAGGATTAACTTAAACTAACCAGAATTCTTAGAGGAGCACGGAGCCACATTGCTGGTCCCGGGTGGGAAGCAGGAACTGTGCTCTGGAGGTAACCAAGACACAGACCAGACTAGGACTAATTCTTCCTGTCACTTTAATTAATTTGACTTGAAACTGGCATGTACATAGTTTGACAAAAATCAAATAGGGCTAACATATTTATGATGATAAAACAACTAACAGTCTTCCTTTTCCTAACCACAGTCTCAAGCCTCAGAGGCAACGATTACAAGTATTTTAGCTGTTGCCCTTTGGACACAGATCTAGTCTTGTCTAAACTAACACACAATACCAATTTTTCCCATTGAACACCTTTAAAGGTTGTTACATTTTTCCACTAGCAAGTGAGGATTTATCACCTTCTCTACCATCTTCCCTCCCTCTAGTCCAGGGTCAGGGGTCCGCACACTACTAACTGTTGGCCAAATGCAGCCAGCAGCCTGTTTTGCCATGGCCTCTGCGGTGAGAATGGTTTTTACATTTTTAAAGAGTTCTATACATAAACATGCTAAAGAGTCTGTATGTGGCCCACAAAACCTAAAATATTATCGTGTCCTTTACAGAAAAAGCTTGTCAACTTTTTGCTCTACCCTTCTGACATAGTAGTGTAAAATTTTAGCAAAGCCAGCAATACTTTTTTACATTGTTATGATTTAGTAAATATTGTGTATTACTTGTACAATTTTTAAAAATCTGGTGTTAATAACTGCACTGCTTCCTCACCAGTGCAGTGTTCCATTTCTCCTCAATCTTTGCCAGCCTCTGTGTATCAAGTGTCTGTTACCATTATTTCTAAAATCCCAAGAATATCATGTGTTTCAAGCTGGATGTTTGTGTTCCCTCAAAATCCATATGTTGAGGCCCTTATCTCCACTGTGATGGTATCTGGGTGAGGCCTTCAGAAGGTAATTAGGTCATGAGTGTGGAATCCTCGTGAATAGGATTAATGACATTGAAAGAACGGAAAGATGGAAGTAATCTCCCTCTACTGTGTAACTTTTTAATTCTACTTTATCCACAAACAATTTGTTGTAATCCATTGTCTGTTTAATACTTCCTCTCTTGTTCTGTTTGGCATTGTGGGTTTATACTTTTTTTAATTAATTATCATTTTTCTTGGACAAGAGTAAATCAGAACATATGGTCAATATGTCATGCTTTATTACAGGTCCAAGTTAAGCTAAGATAGCTAGAATGTTGGATATAAGGAAAGAGGTGGGAAGTGTATGCTCTGAGCGATGCAAGGAATTCCTTCTGGTGACAATCATGGAAGATTTCATGGGAAAGGGATAATTGAGCTCAGCTTGAAGGACTGCTAGTAATCGGACAGGTGGGTATGCAGTATGTGAAAGCCATTCTGGCAGTGGGGAGAGCAAGAACAAAAGCCCTTTGGGTGGGAATGTATGGGGGACTCAGAGAACAGCATACTTGAATCATTACCTGGTTTGCCCTAGGGCCTTCGTTGCTCATTCCAGGAAGGGGCAGGGCAGAAAGAGAAGATGGGACTTTAAAAAACCTTTTGAATGACAGGAAGGAAAGAGGTGGCTTATTTTTCAAGGAAGACTAATCCGTAGGTCTAAGAAGTGAGTTGGTAGGGGATAGTTCATAGTAATTGTGTTCAGAAATGGTGGTGTCTGCAATATTGTGATTTACAAGAAATATATATTTTGTCATTCAGATGATCAAAATATCAGCCACGAGTGATGGGTCCAGAAATGGAACCCTGGCTTGTTTGAGATTATAGTCTCAACCACTAAAATATATTGTGTTCCACTTTTAGGAGAGCTGTGGTGTGTGAGATGCCCCGAACACGCACCTACACTCAAGTGTAAACCCATCTCAATCTCTGCCCTGGGTCAACCCTATAGGGGGGTATCTGGGTGTAAACCAGGGAAACTCTAGTCCCTAGATCTTAGAAAAACGTCACCAGATGACCAAGGATTTCACTCAAAGCCCTTTCCCCATGCACAGAACATAAAAGAACATCAGAGAAATGAGGACTTTCTCCCTATCGCCCGAAGCTCAGAGTTGGTTAAAGAAATTGATGGATCAGGGGCCCCTGGCCCCTGAGGTTTATTAGTTCAGTCATTGAGCCGATCCACACTGTAGGCACCTCCAACAGAGGCCACAAGCCACGAGGCTGAGACCCACTGATGTCCCTGTTTCCGAATGCCCTCCTCCCCCAGGACAGACAGACCCTGTGGCTTCAGAAAGAGTTATGGGCGTCAGCATCCTGTAGTGAAAGGAACAGGCATCTGCCCCCAGTTAACTGCCCTTGACACGCCGAACGCATGATTCATGATTCATGAGAACTATTTCTTTTTCAGAGGGACCCTTCGGCTCTGCTTTAGTCCCAGGAATAAATTGGCCACAATTAACTCCCTTGAAGAAGTGGTTTCCCCACCACATAACTCTTCCTTCCGAGGACAATGGCTTAGCTCAGTGTGGTAAAGGGGAAGTTTAACCAAAGGAACAGCTAAGCCCACACTGATAAAACATCATTGTTATCAAGGCCCTGCCAGGCATGAGGGCTGAAGCACCCTGGCTTTGTGGGGGCTTTAAGAACAACCTTTGAATATGGTTCCCAACTGCCCCTCTGCATGGACATGCCATGTTATGTTAGATAGTCATTTAAATTATTTAGATATCAGTAGTAGCACTATGTAGATACATTTAATTGAATTTTCAGAGTTTTCTCCTTTTTATTTTTACAGAATTTTGGAATATCTTAGAAACCACATCTAGAACATTACAGTGAAGGATAGAGTTATCCTCTGCAATGCTGGGATGCTCTCTGCATCCTCCCAGCAAAGCTTCTCCACATTGTCTACAGTTTAGGGTCTGAGTGAGAGGCCTGGGTAAGAGGTAAAGTCCAAACCTCATGCTCCTCCTTCCTCTTTTCCTTCTCTCAGAGAATCTATGCATTGCCCATCCTCTTCTTGGTGTCATCCTTGAGTTCTCTTGCTCCCTTGTCACATCTCCACACATCTCCAGGTCATCAAATTATCCTCTGAAGTCTACCTACTAAATATTCTGTCTGTCGCCTCCCCTCTGCCTCTACCTTCATTCCATCATCATTTATTGCCTAGATTACCATGGCAGCTTCCTAACCTTCCTCTTCCTGTTTTCAGACTCACCTCTTTTATTCAATCTCCATTTTATAGCATAAACATTCTAAAGCACAATGTTATCCAATCGGTCCTGTTGTTGAAACATACTTCATTGGTGTCTCATTCCCTAACTTGGTAAACCATGCCCTCCACAGTCTGGTCTCAAGCCCTGAGCTATCATTGCTTTCTAACATGCTGCCTGCATTCCGGCTGTGTACCATGCCATTGACTTGTTTGCAGACTTTTCTTCAAAATGTTCCATGCTCTTTTTCCTTTCATTTTTTAATGCCTAATCATTCCTTTCCTACAAAGCCTTGTTTCTAGGCTTATAACTCAGTTCCTAAATCATATGAAGAGCTCATCACACCCTTTCCTAATTCTCTTATAAACCTGTTGTCACTATGTCTTTATATATCTATCTACCCTAGTAGACTAAGAGCTCCTTGAGGGTCAGGGTTCATATCCTATCACTGAATCTCCACCCTAGCATCTCCACAGAGTTCTGAGTTCCACAGTAGTTCAGCCATGTTCCTTCCCCCCACTCAGGTCATGACTGCCTCAGTTATTTATGAACCATGGCATTTCCCTCACTGGAAAGTTGAAGGGCACTCAGACAGGTAATGGCCATTATTCAAACATGACTGGCTTACTGCCAACATAATTCCATTAAAGGTTAAAACATGCACATTGTTTTAGAATCTGGAAACAAGCCTTCCTAGATGAAACATCGAATTCTGGTCACAGTAGCTCTCCAGGGAGCCACTTCCACTCATTCACAGTCGGGCTGCAAGACACAAACCTGCTTTCCCTCTTTAACCACGACCCTCTCCCAGGGGTCCAGAGAGCCCCAGATATATGTGGGAATGGCAAACACTGTTAGAATCAACTGGTAAATATGGGAAAGGGAGATGGAATCAGCATATTGAGATGCATTTCAGAAATTAACATATGCTGTGGATCTAAGAACAAAGTACTTGGAGTGAAACCCACACTGGGTGGAGGCAGTTAGGGATGGGTTGTCTATGACTAAGATGCATCCTTTGGCCATCATCGACATAAAGTGATTAAGGTTGTTCTCCCGCCACAGCTGTCCTTTTCTCTCTACTCCTCTTAAGATTCTCTTGTGTATTCTTTGTTCCATCCTCTTCGTCAGTCTCTAAGCCCTCAGAGGCATGCCGGCTCTTTGTCCAGAGACTGAGTGAATAAGGAGTGATTACCACTACCTCTAGGGCCAGGGGTCCTCAAACTTTTTAAACAGGGGGCCAGTTCACTGTCCCTCAGACCGTTGGAGGGCCGGACTATAGTTTAAAAAAAACTATGAACAAATTCCTATGCACACTGCACATATCTTATTTTGAAGTAAAAAAAACAAAACGGGAACAAATACAATATTTGTATTTGCATGTGGCTCGCGGGCCGTAGTTTGAGGACCCGTAGTTTGAGGCCGTAGTTTGAGGCAATGTAGCTAGAGGTGGAAGAAGCTGAGGGCAGGAAGGGGAGCCCACTTGGCCAAGACTCATTTGTAAGGCTTTTAGAAACTTGACTCACAAAGACAAGTGATTGACTGATACCCTGAAAAAATCAGCCCTTGCTGCTACAGGAAGACAGATCTCCTTCTGGCTGGAAGAACCTCAGATAATTCCTTCTCTCTGATCAGATCTTAATGACCTCATCCATGGAATGGAGAGGTGCTGTTTGTCTTCTGAAAGCTGCTTACAGTTGGTAAAAATGTTGGCTGATTCCTGGTATCTGGTTGGACTGAAAGCAAGAAAAGGATCTGGTTTGGTTAAGGACTTCTGCATTTAGATGTGTAAATTGTGCTCTGCTCAACTTTAGAAAATACCATTTGCTTCAACTCTCTAAGGCGATAATCACATGAACTCTGGTGTGATTAGAGCCCCAAGGGCTGAGCAGTGCCCAAGTTCCATGATGGAGAGCAGTAGCCCTGCCCAGGGAGAGGCTCAGTGTGCCAGAGCAATCTTGAACCTCCTATAACATAACTCCCAGGGTTCAGTCAGCTGAACTTGATTTCTGGTTGGAAAGGAGATTATATATATATATATATTCTGAGGACCTTCTCTTTTAAATCAGGACTCATGTTTGACAAATGATATTTTTCTGGGAGACCCCAAGAGCTGATCTTATTGGTGTGTGTAACAACATACAAACAATCGGGACAATTTAAAGAGAGTTGTTCCATTGGGGTTTTCTTTTTTTGGGGGGGGGTAGCTTGAGGAGTAGGAACCCTAATTATTTAGTATTTTGGGAGCATCCGAGCTCATTGATAACAAGGCTACACCACCGCATGAAGTTTGCAGGTACAGGGATACCATGCGCCAGACCTGCACCCTCTCCCAAGCTGGGCAGTTACTGGTCTTGCCTCTGGGTCTACAGAGCCTCAGAAAGCTGAGGAGGGGAAGCCAGGTTGCTTTGGACACGTATCTCTTAGCCTAAATGTGTCCATAATGGAGTGTCTTCTCCTGGCCTGGCTTTCACTCGGGTCCCTGCCCAGGTCCTCTGCTCTGCCCATCTGAACCTCTGCCTTTTCTCAGTTTGAACAACCCCTGTGTGATCCTAGCTTCTCTCATGGCTCCAATTACAAGACCGTCCTACACTAGTGATTTCCACAGCTGGCCTTATCTCTCCTTCCAGCTCAGATGTCCCCTCTGAGCTCCAGATCCGCACTGCTCATCATCCCATGGCAGCTCTGCTCGGATGGGCCATACATCCTCAAGCCTCGTTCCCCAAACTCACTCTGTTGGCAGACATGGCTTTCTTGTTCTCTGCCCATTTCTGAACAACTGGCTCTAAACTTGGAGGTAGGCTAATAAAAGAGACATTGTTCCTGTTGACTCTTAAAACCTCAGTCCTCTCCATTTTACCAATGGGGAAAAGGAGACCTGGGGCTGATATGCACTGAGCCCAGAGGGTAAGAGTCTCCAGGAGTTCATTCATGGCAAGTAGCAGAGTTGTTACCTAACCCTACATTTTTATGAAGCCCAAACCTATGATCTTTTAGTGCAGAATTTTTGAAAAATGTAGACTGAAGTTAGAATAATTCATTTAACCATATTAGCATTTAACACAAGGCCATTTTTCAGGAGCTTTGAAATGACCGGGGATGAAAGACAGGTGTAAGCATCAGTTGAAATCATCATTACCATGCCCCTCTCGGTCTTGAATAATAAGTTACTGCCTCCAACCACCAACCAAGCCAAGCAGCCTCCAGGATTTTGCATTTCAGGTGTGTAAAGAAAGGTCTCACCAACAACAAAAGTTTCCTCCCACTGATACTTAAACTTTCTGCCCAATACTTCACATAGAAATGTCAAGGAAGGGTGTTGTTGGAGGTAAATGGCATTTCTTTAAGATGAACCAAAGGTTTGCCAGAGGATATTTTAAAAAAACTCAAGACATATCTCTTTTGTACTTCAAAAGCCATTTGGTCGCGGGTCCAACAGGCCAAGTGGTTATTATGGTCCCACGTGGGAAAAGGCGGGTGAGGCCGGAATGTGCCCAGTAAACATGAAACCCCATCCGCACAGCCCCACTTGCCCCGCTGCTCTGGCGAGGCTAATTGGAGGAGAGCAACCTTTTTTTTTTGAGAAGGGAAAGAAACTTCTGGATTTGAAGCAGATGTCTGGACCTTGCCGAATCTACAATGCAGGCTTTTAAAGAAAATATTGCAATAATTATGAGTCCGGTTTGAAGTCGATGTGTTGCTGTAAAAATTAAGGATGTTTATAACTGTGGGAAGGTTCTCTTTAAAAAACCCAATTCTGATTCCAATTTGCTCGCAAATTGCATCCTGGCCCCATGGAAGGAGGGGGTGATCAGGGGACTGTTTAATAGATCAGGATCCTCAGCGCCCCACAAAGAGGCGGATATTCATTGCTGTTTCTGAAACGTTAAGTGTGAATTCTCCTGTGGCATCTAGTGCTCATTTGTGGAGGTTTTATAACCCCAAAAGATAGTTTGAGATTGGGAACCAAACAGAATGTTTTCTCAATGGTATGAAAAAATAAAATTAAAATTAAAAAATAAATCCAAAACAGAAAGAGAAGACTTGGCTTCCCTTGTGTGGTCCCTGGAGAGGGAAATCTAGTGTTTGCTAAAATTACCCCAGTCCCTCAGATATTGGTTAGTCATGAAACACTGTATTCTACTGAGTGTCAGGTTATCCAAGGACAAGAAATTAGACAATCTATGGATTGCATTTCCCTGCAGTTGTGGATAGTTATTAACTATAGGAAAAAAATAGTTTGACGTGCACAAACCGGAAAGGGAACAAGACACGTACGTGTATCAATCAGTCTGGAGTAAGACTAAGCATGAACTGCGATGTGAAGAGGAATTGGAATTAGATAGACCTGAGTGCAAACCCAGCTTTGATTACTTAGTCTTATGGCCATAAAATTTTTGAACCTTGATTACTCTCCTATATTAGGGATAATAACATCTACTGTTCCTTGATGTTTTGAGAATTGATTTTGATAGCATATGTCAAACATGGGAAGGGCACGGGCACTCTGTAGAAACATAAAAAATGACCTCTCTCTCTCTCTCTCTCTCTCTCTCTCTCTCTCTCTCTCTCTCCCTCCCTCTCTCTCTCTCTCCACCCTGCTTTATTTGCCAGGCTCTGGTTTATAGTCACATAACAGGAGGTCAATGTCATTGTTGGGGCAATAAGTTTACTGCAGTACAAGAGGGGAAGGCAAGCCAACTGCCAACTATGTTATAGTCAGCTAACCATTCCCCAATATTCATTCTTCTTATTAATAACAGAACATCCAAGGTCCACTTGGGCATAGGACTGTTCAACTAGAGGGTACATTTCCCCACTTCTCTTACAGTGAGGTATGCCATATGACTAGATTCTGTCCAAAAAGTCATACGTGGGAGTGATGATGTGTGATATGTGCAATTTCTATGTGTCGTTTGCCTTTCTATTCTCTGATGGGCAAGACATGTAGACATAGTAGTGAGTCCATTTTACCCTATAGATAAAGGCAGCACTTCCGTGGATGGAGGGACACAAGGAACAAGGACCCTGGGTCTTTGAGTAACTTTGTGGAGCAGAGCTTCCTGTGCCTCTGAGGTTACCTACCACTTCAGACCGGTCCATGAGGGAAAACATGAAAACTAATTTGCTTCAGTAATTTTTATCTTGCTCATGTATATATATAAAAGCCTAAGTGACCATTACAACGGAATGACCAGAACGACCGGAACGACCAGAACGACGAGAATGACCAGTCACTATGATGTGCACTGACCATCAGGGGGTTGATGCTCAACACAGGAACTGCCCCCAGCCTGTAGGCTCCACATGCCAATGGAACCTGCCTGCCAACCTCCCAATCCCTCCCCGTGGCCAGCAGGTCCTGATCACCCGATCAGGGCTGGGCACCGCCTGGGCCCCGGGCTGGTTGGTGATGGCAGATGCAGGTGGCGAGGGGAGGAGGAGGCAGGGAGGTGAGGTAGCAGGGAACCTGATCAGCCCTGATCGCACGCCAGGCCTAGGGATCCCACCCATGGATGACTTTCATGCACCGGGCCTCTAGTTGTTAAAGAACATGCAGCTATATCCTGACCACTACAGAAATGTATCATTTTTGCATTCTAAAACACAGATTAGAAGAGCAGCTCGATAATTTTGTTTTTGATTTTGGGGTGTTTTTTTTTTTTAAAGCCAATTTAATATGTAAAACAGTATCTCACTTTTTTTTTACTTGAGTTTCTTTGTTTACCACTTTCAATGTAAAAGTATAAAGGTGCTATTTCTTTTGGTTGCAGAAGGTTTGAAAGCATTTCATTAAATTAAATAATTATGTTTCACTATTAAAACAAATAAAACCACTTAGGTCATGTCAGTGGTTCAGAGACTTCGCTAGCTCCCCATTGTTCTCCAGTGAATTGCTTTTAGGGCACTGCAGGTGTGACTGGGGACTGCATTAAGTATGGCCAATGCTGAAACAGAGGGGACAGTGGTCTGGCTGCAGTGGTGGGGAAGGGTTTGAAGAAAGGGAGATCAGTTTGGAGAAGTGGATTGAGACCACTTACGAGGAGCTTTATTTGATTCTGGAGCCAACTACAGATTGTTAGGCTTAGGAAGAAATTCTTGGGATGTTCATCTAGCCTGGCTGGATGCTAGATGATACAGTTTGATTTATCTATCATTAGAGATTCATTTTTTAGAGGTCTCTTTTGAATATGCAAACAAACATTGAATAGGCACTGAGCATATATTCTCCAAGACCCTCCTCAAATGCCACCTGATTCTTAAGACTCCCCTCATTGCTCTGACGTATCTTAATCGGTCGAATTATGAGTTCTTCTATGCTCCAAAACATTGAATTACTTATTCATTTATGCAGAGTTCATTAAGTTAACGTCTTATTGAGCACTTACTATGTGCCTGGTCTGTGGTAGCTACTGAGAATACAGATACACACAAAAATTGACCCTTATTGTGAAAGAGTTTGCAGTCTAGAATCTGTCATTGTCAGTGACTGGGCCTCCCCTCTAGAGGGTTCTTTGAAAAGTACTGGAAATAGAGAGACAGACTTTGTCTTCATGAAGCCAGTGATCCCCAATCACTACTAAGTAAGGTCCTCCTTTAGTTCAGTCTTACAATTATAGATTGTTGTGTTGTTCATTCGGAACAATTACTAGACAGTTCTTTGAGAGTGGAAACTGTTGAATTTATCTCTAGTCCTCACCCTCCTCACAGCAAATATTTCTTACTCTGTGTATAGTATATACTCTACAAATATTTGTTAAAATTAAAGCTATTCAGTTAAAAACATCCCTCCAAAATCAGGCATATCTATTCTTCAAAACCAAAGGTACATGTAGGGCCATTTTTAATGTCTCAATCATCATTAGTCACCATCAAATGAATTATTACCAAGGGAACCATTTTAAAACATGAAACAATGGTGTCTGCTTCGGTGCTCTTCCTCACCTCTCCTCTGTTAATCCTCAGAGATGGGGTAATTCCTGCTCAGTGTTTTCCAGATACACTTTCCTTTGTAACTGGTAAAACTCAAGTGGTTTTTATATTTCATTTACGAGGTAGTAAATGTGTAAGCGGTTTTTACACTTCATTTATAAGGCAGCCACTGAGCTACATGTGTACAAGTTACTTTCAACTAATTTTTTCAAAACAATTTCCATGTTCAGTACCAAAATCCATATTTGCATAGAAGAGAGCCAAATCCCCTCTCAAGGTACTTCTTTCATCTGAGCTAATTTTGTTTTGAGGAGGATAAAACTAGTTTGGGAGACAAGTCCTTAAAATGCATTCCCACATCCTAAAATATATCAACTAAAAGAATATATTAATTATTTCAACAGAGAGAATAAAGTCTAATATATAGTGACACATACAGGCCAGAGCAACACAGTCAATATATACCATTTTGATCCAAACTCCCAGCCAACAAAGAGAAAATTGAAAAACAAATATTAAAGATGGGGTATAAGGGAACCCTTAAAATATTCTCCAGTGCCCACCCCCAAATGTCCCAGATAAAGTATCAAATAGAAACACGTGCCCACTACCAACCTCAGTTAAGCACGGTGCCTCCAGCAATTACCCAAAATATGGAAACCAATGACCTAACATAGCTTTTTATTGGTGATTTAAAAAGAAAATTCAGGGTTTATTTCAGTTGGAAGGGGGATAAAAGTCAAAATAACTGTCTCATTAAAGGAGTACTCAATGGTCTTCTTTAACTCAGGGCCTTAAGGCCTTTTGCTTAGGCGATTAAAAGGACCTTTTAACTGGCCTCCCTGCCTCCCACTCTCCTACATAATCCCTTCTGAATATTGAGACCAGAATAAGCTGTCTACATTGCAAATGTGACATTCTTAATCCTCTACTTAAGATTTTTTTAAACTCCTCATCACTTTCCATTTTTATAAAATGGCATAGACATGTGATTTCCAAGTACAGGCCCAGGGACCAGTGCTGGTCCATTTGTTAAGTTTTCACTGGTCCATGGCTAACTGAGACCGAAGAAGGGCTTACTAGGTGGATTGATTTTCTTTTCAACAGCTTTCTTTGGGAACACTTCTCTCAGGACACACTCTCAAGAAGGGGCTAATTGTTTTTAGTGCTACTTGGCCTCTTTTGGTTAATGGGCTTTGAGGAATCTGATAAAGCATAATGGAACCTATGACCTCAGAAAACTGCACTTGAACCCACTGGCTCCCCATTTGACTATTTTCTGGGTCTTGGACCCCTGGTTAGTGGCCCCTCCCACAGACTGACCATGAGAGAATTCACACAGATGGGTTTGAGAATGAGACCCGGAAGGCCAGGGAAGACTTCCTGGCAGTCATTTGGGAAGTTGAAAAGGGATTATTGCTGCCTTCTCATAAGATTCCCCACCCCAGTCTTAGATATTGCTACTCATTTCCCAGTGAAGTGCACATAGAATGAAAGAAGGTCTGAGTCAGGGATTAACAAAGGACTGAGGTCCCTGAAGTCAATGGGATTCTGACTCCTGTAGGTTTGGTGCTGCAATGACCTCAGCCCCTTGCAAGGTCCTCCCATGAAGCCATCTGACTCCCAGGCTTCTGGGAATTCACACAGTTTCCTAGTTCACTTTTTCTTACCTTGTTCCCCCACTTAGGTCACACAGGGACGAGAGGGGCTGGAGTCCGAGAAATGTCTTCCCCCCCCAGCTGTGATAAGGCTCTAGGCCAGCGGTTCTCAACCTGTGGGTTGCGACCCCTTTGGCGGTTGAACGACCCTTTCACAGGGGTTGCCTAAGACCATCCTGCATATCAGATATTTACATTATGATTCATAACAGTGGCAATTACACAGTTAAGAAGTATTTCCCTACCTCCTGCCAGAGCCAAATGGGATCTTTCTTGGTTTTTCATTGTGAGAACCTGGTGGGGATCCCGGTGGTGAACACGAATACTATCCCACAATGCAACTCTGCCTGACAGTTGCCAACAGAAATAGCTTCCCATCTGAGAGGGTGAACTTCAAGGCTCCTTGATCCCCAACAGGGATAAGTCTTTTCTGGAGTTTAAGGAGAAAGTGTCAGGGCAGAGAAATGAAATCTGACAAGTAGATGGGGCCCAGCTAGGGGAAGGACTGTGGGCTTTCTTTGATGCCCATTCTACGGGCAGTGGGGAACCCCCTAGGAAAGTGGTATAAGAGAGTTTCAGATTTGCATTTCTAGAAGGTCACTCCAGGCAGGGGGGTTTGAGGAGAATAAGTTGGAAGCCTGATGCAGTCATTGAGGGCAGAGGTAGAGAGGGGCAGACAGAGTGGAAATGGGGAGAGTTGACGCATCCAAGGAAAGTGAAGGAGCAGCCTCTTTGATGATTGATGGTGGGAGGTGGCAGAAAAGGCACAGAGTCAGGACAAGCCCAGCCTGTGGCAGCTCCAGAGCCCCCCAAACTCCTCCCAGAAGTTCTCTGTGGAGCCTCCACCCCAGCACAGCTGGTCCTCATCTTTATCCAAGGAGGTGAAGAAGGATGTCATGGAGGTGTCTTCACACTCCCTTTATCCACCATCAAGCACAAGCATCAACGTGTTGGCAGGTAATTACTGAGTACAGTCTAGTCAGATTCTAATCACACTTATTTGAAATCCTTAACATGGGAACAGTCCTGTTACACGAGGAAAGACTGGCAAAATATAAAAGAACCCGGTTTATATGACTAACCTGAATGTGCCAATTAAGCTAACTAGCAGAGGCTTATGCAATTGTTTTGAATCTGGGAAGTCTGCAGACAGAAATGGACTCAGCAGAACAGAAAGAGTTCATACAGCACAGGCTGGGCTAACGTTAGGCCAACTGGGCATTCAAGGCGAATGTCCTGGCATCACAGTTCTCAGAACAGCACAACCTGCCAACCACAGCCTGGACCGGCTCCCTGCCTTCAGAAGGGGCCACCACCATTTAACTGATGCAACCACTGAATCACTTGGTTCTCCTAGAACCAAGCATTTCAATTATTACACAGCCCTCAGGAAAGTCCCTTCTTAAAGATAAAGAATAAGGATATAATCTTATTTTAAGATAAACCTTTAGTCTATTCACTTGACCTCTCTGCATTGATATTGAAAGATGAATGGTAAAATGACTATGGAGATTGGATAAAGCTTGGGAAGTTGGAAGATAGATAAGAAGGTGAAGAGGCTAAGAAGTCCTTTTCTCTTTGGGCTCCTCTTACCAAGCATGGTTCCCAAGGCATAACAGGCAGCAGATAAAGAGTTTTTACATGAACTATTTGTTATGTCAGGCCTGCACTTCAATAGGCTTTGGCCACCATTTGCCTAATCTCAATCATAATCAGCTGTCTATGAAAATATAGTCACACTTTCAACAGCTCTGGGTCAAGGTTGGTGTAAGAAAATGCAGTGGCGAATGTTTGATTTTAGCCCTGAGGCTGGGCCCAAGTAAAGAGAAAATTATGAGGTAGGGGAGCATGCAATTTACTTTAGAAAATCTCTAGCCAGATTGGTGAACATGTTTTAAGTTATTGATGTTTAAAGGGATGAGCATCATGCATCTGGAAATGTCTTTAAAGTAGAAGTGCTCATTCCCTGATCCTGCCAGGTAAATAGGCACCAAGTTATTAGGAAAATGTCCTGTGGACAATGGAGTCTTGCCACGGGTCTACCTCCACGGCAGGTGCTATGTCCCTGAACTTTTGCCTAGTGGTTGCAATGACACTCGCTTTAAATGGGGTTCAAAGCCACAGAAGAATGTTCCATAGAACTAGAGAAGCTCTCTCTCCATCAACCCCAAAGACCACACCTGCTCTGGAATACTCAGCCCAGTCCAGGGAACTTCAGGAGTCACCAGTGTATCCCCCTTGGCTATTGATAAACTCTTCAATCTGCTCCACCCAGAATTTGGGGCCACCAGGCCAGATCTCCACTCTGCCTTGGCTCACCTGTTCCCCTGACTCTACATAATACTTCTTTTCTTTCTCTCTGCATTTGAATCCTTGCATTGCTTCACTGTTGAAGCCATTTCTGGAGGAGGTCTCTGGGGACATCCTCCCCAACTCAGTGAGGCAGCTTCCTTTATGCCATATTTGTCTACACGTTTACAATGGTGCCTGTCTTTCTATCTCCCCAGACAGAGAGCTGTATGAGATCAAAGGAGAGAGACGTGATTCCTGGGGGAAAAACTGGGAAGGTGCACTTTGTGAGATGGTTGAGTTGCCCGTGTGGACTAAGAAACAGGATGGGCTGAGAGCATTCTGAGTCGGGGAAATACTGCGAAGACAGGTCTGGGTGTGGATTGTAGACGGGGAAGCACATTTTAAGTCAAGTAGACAGCATATGCAAGGGACGCAGCGGGGAGAATACCTCCTCCGGGAAGGTGGAACCTTGTAATTGCTATAAGATGGCAAACCAAGCTAACACCCAAACCCTCCCAAGTCAGAAATAGCTGAAAAGCTATGTGGTAGTCTATCCGTGAATATTTCTGGTTGGCCCATGTTTGTTTTCCTACAACCTTGTACCTGCGGTGCTCAGATACACAGGATGGGTCCCTCCTGGATGTTCCGGAGGCCAGTGTGCCTTCCACAGAATTGCTCACGTCCAGGCTTCCTATATTGCAATCGGTGACTGCCACTCCTCTGGCCCCCAGCACCCCTTTCCACCCTGACCTCTGCATTCTCCATTGGCTGATTTATCAGAGTGATTTATAGAATGAGGCAGATTTATCCCTACATTCATAACCCACCAGCTTAAGTCAGTGAGGGGGGAGGGAGGTGGGCACACTTCTGTCAGCCGGGACAGTCACAGGATGGATCCGAGGGAGTGCGCTCCCATCCAGCCTCATTTTTGCTCCCCCAACCTCCCTCTGGGCCTTTGATCCCTAAAGCAAGCATCACTTACGCTGAAACACTGGGCCTTGAGGGGGAGTTCCACAGGAAGACTTTACTTACGAGTACAGAAGCCCAAGGAAGACTCCGAACCAGCTGCTGGAGAACCTGGCATCCATCGACATGGAGAAGTGATGTTTCTGGGGGATGTGCCGCTGGCCGTGAACCTGCACAGAAGAGGGGATTTGTCTGGGTGCCTCAGTAGGGGGGGAGCTGGGACCCATGGGGTGGGAGTTACATTGAGACAGATTCTGATCCAATTTAAAGAAGACATTTCTGGGGGAATAGCCATTCAAATGTGCAGGGGCTGCCATAGGAGAAAGCGTGCTCCCAGCCACCGAGTGAACACGAGGCCATGCTGGCCCACTGCCTTAAGCGTTTATTCAGTCAAGAATGAATTAATAATTGTGTAACACTTAACTGAGCAACTATTCTGGCCTCACAGTGTTCTTGGCAATGGCGGCACAGAGGCATATAAACCACATTCCTTGCCTTTGAGGCATGCGTGGCCCAGCAAAGAGGTGGTGACCGTGGCAGGCATGTTGTGTGGGGACTGAGTATTTGTGGGGAGAGCATGTTATTCACAGTGACCATTACTGGTGCTTCCTGCATTCATTATCCTGCCAGAGTCTATATTTCTACTCTTTTTTTTTTCAATTCAAAGTCCATTTCATCCGTGCCTCCTTCAGGCCTTCAGAAGCCCAGATAGAGACAGACAGGGAGTGCAGGGCCCTGGGCAGAGGCATGCCAGATGGCCCGTGGTCCGTGTTCCTTGTTCCTTGTCAGAGCTCCCATCTTCAGTCGATCTGAGTGGAAGGCAGGAGTCAGGCAGTGCTACTAAAGGGCAGAAGGCATTCTTAGCGCAAATGACCATGTGAGCAGAGAGAGGTCCAAGGAGAAAGGAGAACAGCCTGCCTCAGGGGAGGGCTTGGTGGAAGGTAAAGGTCTTGGGGGCACGGGCCACACAGGTAGGATGTGCATCCCTAGCATCCGTATCCCTAGGCCAGCTGGGGTGTAGGAAACAATGCATTTCACTTCGCCACTGTAGATAAATTTTCCCGCTAGGATTGTTTGCTTGTAAATATACCTCCCCGTTATTGTGAGAAGAGCAAACACCATGCAGGTCACAGTCATTACCCAACAGGCTAACCAATAATTACACCTGATAACAATGCCCTAAAACACAGTGGTGAGACAGCGATGGACAGAACGATTTGGGGACACTATTAACGAGCGATCTAGAAACAGAATTGCTCACCAAAATGAACAGACATGTGCGCACACAGTTCACCTGATGAAGTCAGCGTGCCGGGGGCTGTTGTGCAAACCTGCCTTCCCACTTGTCACCCGTTTGCAGGTGCAGGCACAGTCTTCACGGTGCAATGCCCGACACAGAGGATTGTTGCCAAGGGAAATGCTCTTGGCACCAAAGCAGCCTGCCCAGTTGGCGCATTTGGCCCGATCTGGGCTCAGTTGAAATGAAAGCTGGTGCTCATGTCAGCTGCACAGACACAGAGCCAGCATCCCGCCTGTCATCTGTGGAAGCCACCTTTCCCCTCCAAGACATCAAAGGGGAGAAGCGGCCTATTCCTCACTTTAGAGGCAGAAGCAGCAGCTGAAAGTAGGAGTATTAACAAATCTCCAGGGAAATACCAGTTCATGGCTAGCGAGAGCCCCAAAGACCACCCAAATCCAATGAACAAGAAGCAGACTTATCAACACAGAGGATGCCTGGTGCTTCTCTTCTCTGCCTGTATTACCTTCCTCACCCCCTTTTCACCTGTCTAGCTTCTACTCTAAGTCTAGCTTCTACTCTAAGTGAACCCTTTTTCTAAGAAACCATCTATGACCCTTGCACACCCCATCCTTTTGCAAAGGCAGGGTCCCATACTGCTCTGTGACTATCACAGCTGCATTTTGGCTTATAAAGAAATAACTTATTTTTGTGGTTGCTTTTCAATTTCCAGTGAGGTTTCACTCCATGTTGTTTTGTTTTTCAAATTAAGATTATGTCTGAGTCATCTCTTTCATTCCTAGCATCTAGTAGTGTATCTAGCACATAGATGTTAAAGAAATGTTTGCTGGGTCCATGAATGAATGAAAGAATGAAAATGGTTAGAGCAATTCTCCAGGGCCCTCTGCTTGTGCTATTTCAGAGGGCCGACGCACATGCATGTCCAGAACACCTCGCCAGCACAGATTTTCCTCCCCTTGTGGAGATTTCATTGCTTTTCACAGCCAGCTCCATTCTACCGCACTGAGCAGACGGAAGAATTGGAGATGCCTTGCACCAGGACCCCCAGGAACCAGGGGCTGGCAGGAGCCTCTGTGGCTGGTCCAGCTAATGCTGGTGGACAACTCTGCCTGCAGTGACAACGAGGCCACCCAGGCGGCTGTCTGATGTGGCCAGGGCAGACCTGAGCCTGGGTGGTCAGCCTCTCCCGCTGGCCGAGGTGTGGGTGTGCAGAATCCGCTCCTCGCCCACACAGCCCAGGATGCCGGGTCTGGCCCGGAGGCCATCTCAGGAGAAGGCAAGCCCACTCTTCCTGGGAGACCGGGCTGTTCAGGCCTTTCTAACTTTTCCAAGACCTCAGAGGTGCAGCCAGAAGTTGACTCCAGCACTGAAGTGGAAAAAAGTGGCCTCAGAGAACTGACAGGCCCCTAGACGGGTCATTTTCTACATCATCATCCCTTGCAGGTGAGGAAACTGACCTTAGAGAGGGGATCTTGTCTGGTCACTCACTCAGCAAGTGAGCTTTATCGTGTCTAACTTTGCATGGCAAAAGAAAGGAGGATGCGCACCTAGGCCCGTGTGGCCATCACACCTGTCCTGGGAGGTCACACTGTCACATGCTCCCAGCTGTCTCCTCCCTCACTCCACCTCCTCCCACTACTGCCCACCATGCTGCCTTGTTGTCTGTGTACCTACCTTCCATACAGGTACATTCACATTACACGGGTCACATATTGAGAGGCTAGCTTGTGACCAAGTTAAGAGACAGATGGTGAAGCCAGATGCCCTGGGCTGGGGTGCTTCTCAGCTCTACCACTCACGAGCTCTGTGACTTTGGACAACTTACTTAGCCCCTTTTGTGCCTCAATTTCCTAAATTTTTAAAAAATGTTTTTATTTATTTCAGAGAGAGGAGTGAGTTAATTAAATGTTTGACCAAACATAACAGGATAATTTTTTTTCCCCGGACTTTTAATATGTTTTTATTGATTTCAGAGGGAAAGGGAGAGAGAGATAGAAACATCAATGATGAGAGAGAATCATTGTTTGGCTGCTTCCTACATGCCCCCTACTGGGGATCAAGCTAGAAACCCGGGCATGTACCCTGACTGGGAATCAAATTGTGACCTCCTGGTTCATGGACCAATACTCAACCACTGAGCAACATGGCCAGGCTCTTAAACTTTTTAATTGGGTAATAATTATACCCATCTCATAGGGTTGCTATTTTAGCCTTGGCCACCTGTAGTTGAAACCCTACTGTGTGTGAGGATCTTTGCATACATACCAAGCTAATCTTAAATATCACGCTGCAAAGCACACTGTATTATGATGCGTGACTTACAGGATACACCCCAGGCTCCACCTCAGGCTGGTGAAACCTCAAATCTTTGTCCCCAGTTTCCTTGGGAAGTTCTAATTAACATTGATTGTCCAGGAGTGATTATGAATATTCCTCTTTCACTTTCACAAATGCCCTGGTTTGGACAATAAACTATATGGTTGGCCAACTTGCTCCACAAAGCTTCTCTGAGATGTAGACTCTGCCTTTCTCTAAAAGGCATATTTGCCTGGAGGATTTGGCTGGAGAGCCATAGTTGGTCAGGCAAATTGCCTTGGCTTGGTAAATATATTGAGCATTTTGATTTACTGAAGGAATTTGGGGCCAGTTAGGAAGAAAAACAGGAAGAAAACACAGTGTCCTCTTCTTTATTTTTGCAAGTTTTACCAAAAATGAATCTATAATCCCCTGGCCTTTTTGCAAATTACTGTGGGACTTAGAGAGCTGTTTTATGATGGTTTGGGGGTTGTCCACCCTTAACCAAGATATTCTCTGTCTGTGACATTTCATAGGTGAGGCCACACAGCCTGGGTAGTATGTAGGGTGGTAAATTCAGAAGAATTTTCTATGGACCTTTACTTATTTTTATGTTTGGAGCTCCAATCTCTTAATAACAAGAAAATATTGGCATTGAATAGAGAAGCATAAAGCAACAACAATAATAACAAAAGAATCACAGAGAAACAAAACAAAACAAACAACAACAACAAACAAGTATAAACAACGTCTGCCCTGTTTTGAAGTCAACGTGGAAAGCCATTCTTGGAAGAAAAAGCATGTCCATACCGAAAAGGCTCAAGGAAAACAGCTGGGATTGCATGAACGCTGACAACTTTGATGTCATCACCTTGTTTGTCACCTAGATTTGCACTTACTTCTCTCAGAACCCAAAGGTAAGCAAGTCCTTACTGACACCTCCCCCACACTCACACACAGCAGATTCCCAACCATCTCCAATTCTTTTATATATAAAAGAATTTAAATAGATGATAGATAGATAGATAGATAGATAGATAGATAGATAGATAGATTTCAGAGAGAAAGGAAGAGGGAGACAGAGATAGAAACATCAATGATGAGAGACAATCATTGATTGGCTGCCTCCTGTATGCCCCTCACTGGGGACTGAGCCTGCAACCCGGGCATGTGCCCTGACCAGGAATAGAATCTTGACCTCCTTGTTCATAGGTTGACGTACAACCACTGAGCCAGGCCTGCCAGGCTCCAATTCTTGATCTATGACCTTGGACAAGTCATTCTCCATCTGTCTGCCTCAGGAGCTACTCTGTAAATGGGAGGATTGAACAAGCTGATTTCCAAGACCTTTCATGCTCTAAGTCACCACAACTCTAATATTTATATTAACTTCTACCTTTTATTTGGCCAAGTCACTACTTAACATCATTGAAATGGGAAATCTGTCAAAATAAACAAGTTAATAACTGACTAGGTTATTCTGCTCATTGCAGCCAGCTTGGAAGTTATTGATCTTCCATTCTCATATTCTTTGCGCTCTTGAGGGATTGTATTACTTTCATCATAGTATCTCAAATGCCTGGCTTCAAAATGTATTCAATGATTACTTGTTGATCAGATGAAAGAATGAATAAAATTTTATCACCACATGAAAATCTGAAATCTTGCTTTAAGTCTCTTAATGATATGTATGAAACAACAGCCATCATCTCAAATCCTTTGGTAGAATTAGGTGGGGGAAAAACAGGATAGGAATATTATCATCTGTGTATTAATTACTATGCTTTATTTTAATGTGTTATTTTCAGGAACAAAAATCTGATTTATTTATGCATTATATACTCATTATGGCTCAGGTAGGAAATCAAACCTGTTGGCTCCTTTGGCCTAATCTAGGCTCAGTTGAAATGCAAGCCTGATGCTAAGGAAAACTATATACAATAATCCTACTCCCTTGCTGTCTAAGGGCATTATTGTCTGAAAAACACTGAGGATGAAAGTCCTTAGTTGGCACTAAAGGATTTTACTCATTTTACTAAAAATAAGGTGCTGGGGGAAAATAATTGAAATGGTGCTATAAATAGATTTTAAAATACAATAAATAAAACTTCTAGGGAAAAAATCTTCACTTCCTAAACTACTTGTGTCCAAGTTAACCCTTTGATCGCTGAGGTGTCCTCCTCCCATTGTTCAGGAAAGAGTCTACGGTAGGTTTTCACACTGGTGACCTCTTTTTACACTGTTTGAACCAACTGTAACTGTAACCAGCTCAAAGTGCACGTTTATTCTCTCTTTAAAAATTGTGCCTGTCTCAGCAAACATGCATGGGTGACCTGGCTTTTTCACAAATGATTGTGGAGCCTGCAAACCTGCTTTGGTGGCTATCAGGCCGCCTGCCCTCACACTGGGATGTTCTCACTGTGCAGCACCTCATAGGTCAGACCACGTAACCTGGACAGAGAGAAAGAGTGGTCAGGAATGATGTTTATCATCTTCTCTTGCTTGAGAGAACTGAGAAAACCTCAAAGAATAAAAGGAAAGTCATGAGTTTAAACATTTTGATGTACAATTATAAGCCAATATCAGTGCTAATCCATTTGTTGGCAAGAGATCGAGAGTGTCTGATCGCATGTGACTGAGTAGAATTAAGGAGACTGCTCCCTCCTCCCATCTCTATCTCCTCACCTCTCCCTGAAAACCCCCAGTATCTTCAGGGGGGCTAAGTAAACGCCATGAGCCTATGGGTGAGGCAAGTCCCAGGAGCACCTCCTACACCAGTTGCAGCGGGAGGCATGTGGGGATGTGCAAGTTGAGATCTGTGGATAATTAAAGCGGAGAAAAGATCCAAATGGGTTGTCAAAACAAGGAGGGCCTGGGGCTCATGTGAGGAATCAGATAACACAATCAAAGTGTGGGAGAGACTGTGAGACTGAGCAAGGGCAGCAGGAGGAAGGAACTTGTGGAGGAGGTTCTCTGGGTGACTGTCAGAGGCAGGGCACCATGGGGCCTGGCTGGGCTCTTCCATAGCCCCTGTGATGGAGTATGTGTGGGCTGGAGCCATTGGAAGGCTTGAGGATGAAGCCAACCCATGATCTTTTCCCCTTAGTTCTTTTCAATTGCTTACTTTTACTTCCCTACCCTGCCCCCTGCCCCGCTCTGTGAACCTTCCCTTCCCACACCCTTTCCTTTCTCCACTGGAACTCTGATCTAACTTAGATTTCCTAGTATAAGAGACCTGATGATCTTACTGTGCCTAGGGCCCAGTATCAGTGCATCCCATGCCTGAGGGATGGAGGGTGTAGGTGGGGAGAGATGGAGAATATCATCGTAGCTAAGGCTCATTTCTAACAGAGCTCTTCTCCCTGGATCCCCGAGGTCCACGTTGAACACCCCCAAGTCCCTGAGTTGCTAAACATCCTGCTGGTGATGTTCTTCCAGAGGCTGAGTGTGATGTGGCAGACCACACACAGGGCTTCCAGCCCAGGTCTTCTGGCTTCAAGTGCAAGGTTCTGTCCCCAACACTGTACTTGAAATCTTGACTGGGCACGTGTGCTGACACGCCCAGGCACCCAGGAGCGACAGAAGATGGAGAGTCCCTTTCTTTAAGCAAAATATTACATAGTAAGTGAGATGGCACCAACACCCAATGCAATGAAGAACAACCACAGATGCCGCACAGACCTTACAAGGTCACCGGAATGTGACCTGGTCTATAGGTGCTGGGAAAATCCAGAGGGTCAGGGCAGGAAGGAGCGGGAGATGCTCATCTTTGGTTTCCTTTGCTGTGCAAAAGCTTTTTATTTTGATGTAGTCCCATTTGTTTATTTTCTCTTTAGTTTCCATTGCCCTAGGAGCATTATCAGAGAAGAAATTTCTTCGGCATATGTTTGCAATTTCGCTGCCTGTGGATTCCTCTAGTATTTTTATGGTTTCCTGTGTACTTGAAATCTTGACTGGGCACGTGTGCTGACACGCCCAGGCACCCAGGAGCGACAGAAGATGGAGAGTCCCTTTCTTTAAGCAAAATATTACATAGTAAGTGAGATGGCACCAACACCCAATGCAATGAGAGAACAACACAGATGCCGCACAGACCTTACAAGGTCACCGGAATGTGACCTGGTCTATAGGTGCTGGGAAAATCCAGAGGGTCAGGGCAGGAAGGTGCGGGAGATGCTCATCTTTGGAGCCAAGATACAGAATCCAGGAGAAAGTTCCACATGCAAATGATAATGATAAAATAATCATCACACAGATAATAATATAACTATTTTGAGAGTCTAGTACAGCGGTTTTCAACCTGTGGGTCGCGACCCCTTTGGCGGTCGAACGACCCTTTCACAGGGGTCACCTAAGACCATCCTGCATATCAGATATTTACATGACGATTCATAACAGTAGCAACATGACAGTTATGAAGTAGCAATGAAAATAATTTTATGGTTGGGTCACAACATGAGGAACGGAAGGTTGAGAACCACTGGTCCAGTATATGTTAGGAATTGTACTAAGTGCTTTACTTTGGATTGTTCTAATCCTCACAGAAATCCACAAGGTAGAAGTTTTTAGTCATATTGTATAGATGACACTGAAGCTCAGATTATGATTCTGACCAGTGTCGCATAAGCGGTACCAGGTAGAGCATCGGATTTGTCCCAAATCTGCCTGTTACTGATACTCCTGATGCTTTTTCCTTTGTATTACAGTGTCTCAAACCGGCAATGGAATCTTAGTCCAAACTCCTCCATTGAATAAAGTGAAAGGGGGTCAGTCTTTCAACTGGGCCAGCCCTCTGAATTTCAAGTTATTTGCTTTGCTTCCTCAGTTCATTTATTTTAAAAAAACATGGCCGCAAAGCAGCCCACAAATAGAATTCTTAACCAGAAAGTAAATTGAAGACAGGAGTCTCTGGAATGTCTTTGTGTGTCTTATTTCCAACTCCTTTACTGGGCTCAAAATAACCTATTAAACCATGTGGTCAGAATAAATTGACAGAAATATTTACTCTTTTAATTTCCATTCTAAATCTTTCATCATTCTTATTGACTTGTTTACTTAAGAATCTACGTTTAATTACTAAGTGACATAGTCATTATTAATTCCATTTGTTTTTGTAAAAGAAAGCACTTCTTCAACAGGAACCTAAGCTTCCCATGCCCGGCAGTTGGCTGCCTCCATTTCAGCTGCGGAAGGTTTTGCTTTTCCAGGGAGAGCGTCTGCGCACAGCAGCAGGAGCACCTTTGCTCCGAGTCAGCCTTGGGGCTTCCGCAGCTGACCTTGTTCCGTTTGCTCTGGCCAGCGAGGGTTTTGTGATGCTGCTTTTGAAGATGTCATCAAAGTATGAAAGTCATGGGGACAATGTGTGCAGTATGTGTGTCTAAGAGGAATGGGGAGAATGGTGTGCGATCTGAGTGTGTGTGTGTGTGTGTGAGAGAGAGAGATTTCATGGCTTGCTTTCTTTGGAGGTGATGCTTGTCTGGACCCAGATTTTATCTTCACATATAGCACTCACTCATCTGCTTCTTCCGCACATCCTTTACATCGGGGCACTGTTTGCGTCTTCCAACTCTGCTTACTGCATATTCCCAGACACATAGTCCATAGCAGGAGACGGTCTCCCGGAGCCAGTAAAGTTAGATGTCTTTCTCACACAGCTCCAGACTCATCAGCTGAAAATGTCTATTTCCTCTTAGACCGAACAGAAGGCTGCAGGACATAGCCAATATTTCTCTGAATTTTTATATCACCATCTCTAAGACTATAGATTTGAGGGTACATGATCATCTTTCTTTTTTAAGTTTTTTAATTTTTTGTTAATCTTCACCCGAGGATGTTTTTCCATTGATTTTTAGAGAGAGTGGAAGGGAGGGGGAGAGACACAGAGAGAGAAATATCGACATGAGAGAGGCCCATCAATTGGTTGCCTCCAGCACAGACCCTGGCCAGGACTGGGGACTGAGCCTGCAACCCAGCTATGTGCCCTTGATCAGAATCGAACCCAGGACTCTTGAGTCTGTCGGCCGATGCTCTATCCACTGAGCCAAACCAGCTAGGACTCATCTTTCCAAAGTAAGTGTGACTGTTTTTGTCACAAAAGTTTTTCCAGTGTAAAACCAGAGATCTCTAACTTCCCAGCTTGACCTAAAAGAGTCTTATCATTATTCTTTACTCGCTCCAAAAGCTGAGCCAACTTCTCATTTTAGAGTCTGTTATTTTAAGAACTCCCACTCCTTGCTGCCTGATCTATACCAGTTAGGATTCTTTTTTTTTTAAAATATATTTTATTGATTTTTTTACAGAGAGGAAGGGAGAGAGATAGAGAGTTAGAAACATCGATGAGAGAGAGACATCGATCAGCTGCCTCCTGCACATCTCCTATTGGGGATGTGCCCGCAACCCAGGTACATGCCCTTGACCGGAATCGAACCTGGGACCTTTCAGTCCGCAGGCCGACGCTCTATCCACTGAGCCAAACCGGTTTCGGCAAGTTAGGATTCTTTAGGAGCATGATTCTCCTCCCTTCGTCTCCCAGTAAATACAACACCTTCTGTTTATTTTAAATAGTTTGTAACATCCCCTTTATTATTCTGTGATTGAATCCACAGAGAGTTTAAGGCACCTATCATATAATGAAGAAAATATATCCTGCCCTACCAGCATAGTTGAGAAATAAAAAGAAAATACTTTACAATGTAAAGATGAAGGACTTGTCAGAATTTGGACCATCAGGTCAATTGCCGTGAAGGTGACAGCTACAAATGCAGACTAATAAAGGAGTATTGTGGTGACAACTCATGCCCCATAGTGCCACTGTCATCGGTAACATGATTTTCTAAAAAGGTGAACAAATCTTGAAAGAATTTCAAACTCTTCCCTCAACTTAAACAATAGGAAATTCAGTGTGTATTAAAAGCAGACAAAAATTAAAAATACTTTGTGTAAAATAGAGTTAGGCTCTAGATTCAAACAATATTAAATAAGTTGTTATCTACTTGGAATCCCAATGGATCATTGAAAAATTGTGCAGGATGAGGGAAGATTCTTGGTCATGCAAGCTCATCTCACAAACTCTAGCTTCCTCAGTTTCCTTACGTTAATTGCCAGGCTCCACTGCCAATGACTTGGACAACAAAAACATCCTTACAACTTTCCAAAGGGCACCCACTGAGAAACAGCTGGAGGTCAACTCAAATGGACTTAAGTTTGAAGGGGGGTTTGTTTAAAGAAAACCTAGCTGATCATAATAAGCAGGCAGAATTGGAGGGAATTCAGTTCTCTCTGCAAGAGTTTCAACCTCCAGCTAGCAGCAAGATGGTTGCTGTAGTTCTGGGATGCTTAGCTGCACAGAACCTCACCCAGTGGGAGAGAAATACCTTATGTTCTGGTGGCTCTTTATAATAAAGAAGCTACTGTCCCAGAAGCACTGGGACATATCCCTTGGGCCCCATTGGACCAAGTTGTAGCCTTACAACTCCTAAACCAATCAGTAGAGTTCCTCTAACCTATCTGGAATTGGGAGTGGGGTTAGCTTTTTTTGAAGTAGAGAATGAAGGGAGAATGTGTAGATATGTGAATAAAAATTAGGGAGGAAGGAAGAAATGAAATCTGGGTAAGAAATCAAAAATGTCTCCTGCATATTTGCAGGGTTGAGAATTTATTTTATTCAGGGAGATTCCAGGTTTGTTTATGCCTTGAATGACCACCTGGGCCAGAGGTTATACATAGGTGGTATGTGATGGATTCCAAAGGCATAGTTGGAGTAGCTGAGAATGGGATTTGGGAGCCCCAGAAAGGAGGGGGCGGGCACCACAAGTCCGGACGAGCTGCCTCCTTAAAGGATCAAAGCTCTGAGAGCTCCCTCTGCCAAAGCTCTTGCAGCCTGTGACAGGAACCCAGTGAACGATGGGTGTGAGTGGAAACTGAAAGAGACCCCTTGATGATTTCCTGGGGAAACTCACCTGTTTGGCAATGAATCTGCTCTGCAAGTTTTCTATCCTGCATCCACATGTCCTACTCAACCCCACACTCCCAGGGAAACATGATGGTTGTGAAATTGGAAAGCAGCTTTTGGCATATGCAGGCAACTCAAGTTCAAAATGAGAGGTTATGCAGTACTGCTTGGCACCCATATCACCCTTTTGGATGCCTTCCTCCCCTTTGCCCTGCTCTCAGGCATTTCTCTAGTCCTGACATTCTACCTACATACTGTCTCACCACCCAGCTCATCACTACTTTTACTACAGTAGTATCTCTTGCTCTCCCCTGCATCCCCACCTCTCGACACCTGCCTTCAGCCCTTCCCTCCACTTCCTCCTGCTTGTTACAGTCAGCTAGGTTTTCCTGAAACAAAACTCTTCCTCCCTCTGCTCAAACACCTTCAGCACGTGTGTCCACTGCCTACCGAATTACATACAAATTCTCATCTTGGATGTCCACATTCTGGGACAAACCCAAAGAACTCTAAGTACTGGTTAGCGTTTTGGCAAACATGTATTGCTCTGCACCAAGCATTGGACAAGGTGTAAGAACTGCTGAACAGAATTTTTCATCATTCCCTTTCTTAGATTTTTCAAGCCAAGTATTTTCCGTCCATCAAAATGTGTGAACTATGGACTCTTCGTGATGAACTTGGGTTGTGTTTCTCTCGTCACATGTCCTAGTATTAAGGTCATTGCAGTCCATCGATATTCCAGCACTCTGTACAGTACTGTGAGTCAGTCATCATTTAATTTTCTCAGCTCCCTCGGATGATCCTATTGCCTTTGCGGTCAGAGGTGTATATTCATTGAGTATCTCCCGCAGTTCTGGAACTACTACAATGTGTACCAATTGGGTCTCTGCCTCGTTGAAAGCAGAAGAAACTGACAATCCTCACAGTGATTGGGTAATTTTCAGTAAATCACTTTTCAACATTGATGTAGATTCTCCAATGCTTAACTTTCTCTGAGGGGGGAGGGGCTTTCATACTATGTTTTTCTTTTTTGCTCATTGCAGACTTGGAACCCATAATGTCACCAGTCTTAACAACTGTTAATATTTTGCTATGTGTCCTTCAAGTCTTTGATCCTGAATAAAGTTTATACTTCAGAAATTGCATAAAGAATAAACATTTTGTTACTTTTCTTTCTTTTTTCTTTTTAATCCTTACCCATTGATTTTTAGAGAGAGTAAAAGAGTAAGGGAAAGACAAAGAGAAATTATCAATGTGAGAGAGACCATCAATTGGTTGCCTCCTGCACATGCCCTGACCAGGGCCTGGGCTGGAAAGGAGCCCACCGCCCAACCAAAATAGAACTTGGGACACTTCAGTCCACAAGCTGATGCTCTATCCACTGAGCCAAACTGGCCAGGGCTTTACCTTGTTTTCTTTATTTGACATTTTATCATCTTTTTCTGTCAGGAATATTTCCCAGGAGTGTTTTACTCACTGTCCTTTTTGCTACCATAAACAACAGTGTAATGAACATCTTTGTGTACAAACCTTTCTTACCTTTGCGGGTGTTTCCTAAAGATATCATTCCAGAATTGCGATTGCTGGGGCAAAAAGGTATAAGCACTTTATGATTCTAAATTCCTGCCTTGGCTTTGCTTTTGAATATATATATATTTAAAGGGAATGCATGAGTGAAGGTGACTGCTTAGCAGAGATCTGAGGGGGAGTCTCCAAATCCTGCCACCCAGGACTAATTTATTTCATGACTATGGTAATGTTTGCCTTTGCCCTCTTCTCAGTTTCAAGAAAAAAACACAAGTTGTTGAAATCGGATTCAGAGCCAGCCTCTCCCTCTCACTTATAAAGTATGCTTTCTTGATGTGACAGGCTGAGAACTTTAAATCTCTTTCTGGGAAAACATGCAATGAAATTGGAGATGGTGGGACCCCAGACTCAGAGTCATCTTTGAATGGATGTGTTTTTCCAGTGCACTGGGGGACTGAAACTCGTAACAAAATAAAATCAAGACCAATCCCACACAGTTCCGTTTCTTAGCAATAAGGACCTCCTTTCTCTACTCCTGGGGTAGATATGTGCAGATGAAAAACACAGACAGACTCTCCTTGCCCTGAGTTATAAAACCATGATTTCTGTTGAAGGTCATTTTCCTTAGGGGGAGAAAAAAGACTGGTACTTGGCAGGGAGGCCACTGAGGTTGGTGCATCTCTGCCAAGAACCTTCGATATGGGCGGCCTGGGAGAGCTTCCACCTCACCCCAAAGCAGGTCATGGTCCTGGTTGCTGAGGGAGGGAGAAGGAGCAAGGTCAGAGTTGGAATAAAATGAAAGAGAGAAGGTTATTCTCTGAATCTCTGACTTCTAAAGCTAGAACCCTCCTAAATGATTTTTTAGGAATTAATAAAAAGCAATTGGACCCTTGATGTGGGTATCTTAGTCTACACCAGAGGTTCTCAACCGGTGGGTCGTGACCCCTTTGGGGGTCGAATGACCCTTTCACAGGGGTCGCCTAAGACCATCCTGCAAATCAGATATTTACATTACAATTCATAACAGTAGCAACATTACAGTTATGAAGTAGCGACGAACATAATTTTATGGTTGGGGGTCACCACAACATGAGGAACTCTACTAAAGGGTCATGTTGCATTAGGAAGGTTGAGAACCACTGTTCTACACAATCCCCCACACAGAAGCTCTCCTTTCTAAAAATGGGCTGTTTGATGGGGAGAATAAGTGCCGTCCAAGATTTCTGGAAGGAGCCGGGCAGCTTGGTAACATCTCACAAGCTAAGCATCTTCAACTAACTAAGGGGCAAGAGTAGGAAAGAAGCCCCCTTCCCCACCCACCACTGGGCAGGGCACTTGACGGGAAGGGAGGGTCTGGTGGCAGTGACGATCCTTTTATCCTGTCAGAAGTCTCGAGAAAGGCCATGCAGGAGTCCCTGGTTCTGATCTAGCATTAGACTTTGATATGCTTTTATCTCCCACACATCTCTTGTCGATGGCCCCACAAACACCACAAATTCAACATGTCAAAAGCTGAACTTTGCTCTTAGGATGGCTTCCCCTCTTGTCCTTTGCCTCGGTTATTGGCTTTATGAAGCACCTCTTTACCCAACCCAGAAGCCGCTGCCTACCTCCTCCCTTATGCCATGCACTTGTCAGTTCTCTCTGCCCAATGTCCTTATCTCCTCCTCCACTCCCAGTCACCCAAATCTGGTCTGGGGGATTTCTTGCTCTTGCTAAAATCCTCTAGTTGGTTTCCCTTTCCCAGTCTCTTTCTCGCCGTCCTTGCCCTGTTCTTGATCCTGCCCTCACTCTCCCACACCAGGGCCAGAATGCTCTCCCTGGACAATCTTATCAGGTTACTCCTGTGCTTAAACCATTGTAAAGGTTTCCCGATGTTTCCAGGATGACGGTCAAGCCTCTTGGCACAGCCCTCCCTTGGTTCCTCAGGTCTTCCACATCGCACCCCACTTTCTATACTTTGCACATAATATATTCCTTAAATATGTCAGACTATTTGAAATCTCCATCCTTTAAAACAGGTACTGCTTCTCCCTGGAATGCCATTCTTCCATACACATTTACTCAAATCCACTGCCAGACTCATCCAAAATGTCAGTGATGCGCTCTCTCTGATCACAGAGCAGCCTAGGTACCAACTCGTGTTGTAATGATTGGTCTCTATGTCTAACCTGTGAACCCCTTGAGGATAGAAAGCATCTCATCCCCGTCTGCGTCTCCCAAGAGCCTTAAATGGTCCTAGGCATGTAATACGTATTTAGTATATGGAATGAAAGAATAAATAACATAAACAGTGGAGAAGATTTCAGTACTCTGGGCTGGCTCTCTGTCTAAACTACAGTAGTTGAGCCTTAATTTATCTGTAGGAGAATAGAATGTCTTCCTGTTTTATAGGTGTTCAAAGGCTGATAATAGTGTGTGTAGGTATGTTTATAAGTATGCGTGTAGGCATGTGTTTGTGTGTGTGTATACACATACACATGTGTGAATATGTCTTAGTCTGGTTGATTATGGGCATTGTCACCTGGGGGATATTCTTCTGCGAGGGTATTTAGGAAATAGAAATCAATGTTGCATGCGAAGTGTACTCCCTGTGGAACTGTGACATTTTCTAGGAAATGCAATCACATTTACATACAGTAGATTCAGAATGAAGAATCTTGGTTTTTAACTTGAGTCCATAGATGAACGTGGTACCAATTCGCAGCTTCTTTAGAAGGGGTCTTGCCTATTATATAAATTGATATTTAGGCTCCCAAGGTGACTTCCTAAAACTGTGTATTTAACAATTCAATTAGTCACTCCCAAGTACAGCATTCTAATTGATTATTTTTCAGTGTCTGTTGGTAATCAAGATAATGGATGTTTTTGTGGAGTAAATTGGCTTCCTTACTTCATGTCTGTTTCTTGATGCCATTGCCCAGCAAATAAATGGTGAAGGGTGTCGCTATAAATAGCCTGATGTCTGGCAGAGGAAAAAATAGCTGCGTCTTCTGACAGTGCAGATTTCACACAGTTTTAATTACCACAAACGTTCACTTCTATCTCCGAGAGCTGGGCAGGAAACTGGGAATAACCGAACATTTGTAGCTGTGGCTGAAATGACAAGCCTGGGATGTGGTCCCACACCCACGTGGCCAGGGTCCCTGCAACATCCTCTGGGAACTCAGTGTCCACAAGGTGAATGTGGACCCGCTGGGAATCAACCAGATATGACCAGGAACAGATTCTTGCTATTTCTGTTATCACAACTTTGCAGAAAAGGAGAGACACCTATCTCCCTAAAATAAACATCTTAAATCTCAAAACAACACCCAAAACAAAATAAGAGCCCAGAGTTTTGAAGTGCTACTATTCAGGTGGACACCTACACACGTGGACAGTTCACAATTTAGTCAGTGTTAGAGGAATAACAGGGCTAGGGCTACCTGAAGATATTCTCTGGATGCTAGACTGTGTTTCCCTGCACTGAGCACTCAGAGCTTTCTCTCAGGTGGCCAGGATCTTCTTTCCATTTCCTCCACAATCTCCTGTCCTCCCACTCTGGCCCACTACCTGACCCGCCTCTTCTTTTCCCTGAACTCTGGACACTCCCTGGCTCTCCTGAAATCCCATTTCAACATGAGAATGGTGTGAAAATGGATTTGTTCCAACACTAGGGATCCTATTCAGAGATTTTGGTTGATCTTGAATTTGGGTGAGAAATCTCTGGCTCAGACCCAGAAATCTCTACAATACTTTGTAGTAATGGAAAAAGCATGCACTGGCACGGGCGTTTGTAGTTTGTGCCAACGTTTCTTCTGCTTATTCCCGTGTGAGGGGAAATCCCATTGGGTTTAGACTCAATAAAATTGGAAACAATAGTATCTTCTAATTACTCAGAGGAGTTTTAAGGCTTAAGTAGGTGGTGGAGAAGGCACAGTCTTCACTTCCCATAGTGATAAAGATGTAATTTTGTACAAAGGGTAGGAGGTATGTCTCCAAGGCTTAGAAAAGGCCCAGTTTGGTTTGGCAAGGATCTAAGGATCCAGACAGTGTTACCACTCCATAGAATGAGGGGAAGTGGCCCTTCTCACCTATCACAGGATAAGCATATAATGAATATTAATTGATTGAGCAAATGAATGTCCAAAGCTAAATGAATGACTCAAAAGGGTGCAGTGCAGATTGAAAACCAACATTACTGCCCAGCTGGCATGACTCAGTGGTTGAGCGTCGACCTATGAACCAGGAAGTCATGGTTCAATTCCTGGTCAGAGCACATGCCTGGGTTGCAGACTTGATCCTCAGTAGGGGGTGTGCAGGAGGCAGCTGATCAGTTATCCTCTCTCATCACTGATGTTTCTCTCTCTCTCTCCTTCTCCCTTCCTCTCTGAAATCAATAAAAATATATTTTTTAAAAATCAACATTACTTAAAATTTAATTGGAAGTATGCTTAATAAAATCATGCAGTGTCCTGGCAGCCAAAAGCCACACCATAATAGCATGTTTCCATATCAAAGAGATATCCATGCTAAGGAAAGGGCTCAATAGTCCTGCTCGGCTCTGTGTTTATCAAGAAGCTTACATGTCATGGTTAACATGTTGTAGCAGACATGTTCGAAGCTGTCCAAGAGGGAAACCCTAAGGCTATGTTGGTGGAAGTTACAGTCAAACAGACATCAGTTTGGTATAAAGAACTGTATATAGAACTCAATAGTCAAAGGGGTGGACTGTGTTCCTTATCAAATTGCCTTAGTCCTAAATTTCCTTTTTCCCTTGCCCTTCAAAAATAGAGCTGGGCCTTTAAATATTTTCCCTTTGCCAACTAATAATGGAAATGGATGCAAAGCTTTGTCCTCAAGAACAGTGGAGAGACAGTGAAGAAGAACAGCTTTGCTTCCTGGTTTCAGTGAGTTTGCTAGGCAGGCTCGTTCCATGCACAGTTTCCCTAGCTCTGACCTCCTGCAGCGTGGCGACTTCCACAGCAATGGGCTTTTGCAGAATGCATGGCTTCTGCAGTGCATGGGGCCAGCCGCAGCTGGTGGCACTCGGCCTCAGGTGGCTTTATAGCAAAGCACCTCTAGTGAAGCAGCTCCCCATGAATCTTAGAGGGCGGTGTTCCAACAAGTGTCACTGGCACGGCAGCAAAGTGACTTCTCTTACAGCCCAGGAGCCCTGAACGCTCCAATAATATCTGGACTTCAGCCCTGGGCAACCCCAGTCTTAGGTGCTGTACCTCAGTTCTATGCTTAGTGGCTGTTCCTTCTATCTGCTATTTCTATATTCTTTGGTGTTCACTTTATTTCTTACTAGCAAATCTCTCATTCCGAATTCCTTATATTAGATTGTCTCTGTTCAAGTTACACTGTGGTTTTGCTTTACTGATTGGACCCTGACTCATATACCCAGCAACTGTATGGGGTCCTGAGAAATGAGAAGAATTTAGGTAAGCATAGAGGAAGGAGAATGAGTACTCAAGGCAGAATGAAGGCATTAAGCTCACATTTTCAAGGTTTATATTATTTTGTAAGAATGGGAAATTAGCAATAAATACACTTAATCTGATTATAAATTCCTTGAGGCAAAGACTGTCTGATTCTTCCACAAGACCTATATTCCTGTAGTGCTTGATGAGAAAACAGACTCTCTGAACATTGACTCCTCAATCCCAATCATAACAGCCCGGGGAAGAGAGACCAGTCCTCACTGCATTATCTTGCAAATAATAGTAATATGGATAATAAAATATACTATTAGAAAAATACTTTGAATAAAACGATATACCAAGCTTTGTATGAATAAGAAAAGACTTAAAACCACTACAAGATAAATATTATTATATCTGAAGCTCAGAGAGGTTATGTAACTTGCTGACATTCACATAACTATTAAGTGGCCACGCCAGGACTTAAAAGTAATGGGGCCCCAGGACCCTTCTCTTGCTCACAGCACGCTGCTCCTTCCAAATATGCTGTGAGTTGTGATTACACACCATACCAACCAAGATCTCCTCCAGTACTCTAGGGCTGTGGTCGGCAAACTGCGGCTCGCGAGCCACATGCGGCTCTTTGGCCCCTTGAGTGTGGCTCTTCCACAAAATACCACGTGCGGGCACATGTACAGTGCGATTGAAACTTCGTGGCCCATGCATAGAAGTCGGTTTTCGGCCTGGGCGAGTCTATTTTGAAGAAGTACTGTTGATATTTGGCTCTGTTGACTCATGAGTTTGCCGACCACTGCTCTAGGGGAACAAAAGATGGGGGACTTTATTCATTAAAGAGGAAACTCTGTAAATTCAGAAAACTTCCGATGAAGGTAAGAAAAAGGAGGGGCTTCAGAACTCTCTTGTTTCAAATATTGGGAATTCAAATGTTCTGTGTATTCACTGATACACTTGCTTTTGAGGAGTTGTATGTCCCCGGGTTTCTACGCTTCCTGCTTCCTTTTTAATCCCCATCCTTAAGGAGTTGTGGTTTTAAGTACTCGGGTCCCATCACAGAAATTCAGAGAGCAGTAGGCAGGGCCCTTGCTTGGAACAAAGGTTCTTTCTAGATCCCTGAAATGACCTCTTCTCATTACATTCATGACCTGCTCTGATTCCCTCGCCACACAGAGAAGTAATTGGGAACCCATGTTGACTTATACCCAAGTTTTTCATTTCTACATAATGTGCTTTTATTCTGGAGAATTAGGAATCTAGGACCCATATTCTGCTACGTGGATATTAATGCTCCACAGGACCCCACATTGGCTAATAATACTTTTAAAATGTTTTGACCTATAAAATCCTGCACAGATGGTTTCTTCTGCCTGGAATGTTTCTTTGGCCCCTTTTTCTCATCCTGCAAGACTATCTACTCAAATAGGATGCCTTTGTGAGGCCTTTGCCTGCCTCTTAGAAGCCTTAGAGTTCCCCGCTGTGCTCCCAGAGCATAGGGCTACCATCTCTCTGCTAGAACGTGTTATGTTACTCTGGGACTGAGATATGCTTGTCTTCCCTCCAGATGAGGAGCTCTTGGAAGGCAGATGGCGATCGCAAATCCATACTTGTATTCCCACAGTCTGCTGTAATCACTAGGGTTGAGTAGCTGCTCAATTTATGGCATAAATAAATAGATAAATAAGTGAATGGATTAGGGCCTCTCGCAATCCATGACGGATATGTGGACTTGGGCAAATCATCTTTAAAATAAGTCAATGACAATGGTTCCTTCCAATTCTGTCGTCTTATAGATATGAAATCCAGTAATGATTTTTATCTGGATCCCTGAGTTTGATTAAGAAACTTTAACAAATCCAAAAAGTTTTTTTTAAAATTATTTTAAGCATTTTAAACAACTTCAACTCCAGACTTCTCAGGTAGAGAGGTTCTGTTTCTCTCCCCTTGAGAAGACACATGGGTTCATATGCTAATAAAATTCCTCTGTCTATGGCAAAGAGTCCACTGTGTAGATAAAAGAAAAGTCGCATTAACTAGTTAAGTATCTTTGGGGTATCACATCATTGACCACAGTTCTGATATCAACCTATCTGAGACTGGGGAAGAAATTGACTCATTTGATACTGTTATAAACACCTGTAACACATCTTCGCCATTCTCATTGAGAAGGTTGTAGAGACCAGCTGCCTCTCTTGCTGCCCTTGTTTAAGAGTTGGTATAGAAAGCTTTAACCTATAAAATCCAACTAAAGCCCTCTCTTTTTTTGTAAGATTCCCAAGCCTAGGAGAATAGAGAAGACATGTCTCTCCTAAGAGCTGTAGGTTTGATATTTGCATACAAAGCCAAATTATAATTGTATAAGGCATGAAATTGGAAGGGAAGCTGCATTCCCAGGGAGATTGCTCTATGTCATCCATACTTAGAGCAGCCTACTATCCTATAAGTCCAGGGACCTTGAGCACAATTAAATAACATCTCTGAAGATTTTCTATCAATTAGAGAAGATCACCATTTTGGTTCCTTCCTCATTTTGAGACCTGTAATGCATTATTTTCATCTTAACCTCATTGAACTATGAAATCATCCATTTCTGGGAAGCACAGGCTTTCTTTGTGCTTGATCAAGAAGTTAAATGTACAGTTCATATTACAATCCCATTATCCAGGAGGGGATGATCTGCTATTGAATTAGAGCCTGTGGGAACAGTCTCTTCTCTCCTTTCCAGAGGCCAAGCATAGCAGGACTCCAGATTATTGGTTGATCAATGCCAAGGGAGGCAACGCCCCCATCTGGCCAGAGAGCAGAAGCAAGATGAAAATAGTGATAAAGAAATTAGGGTATATTTATTGACTTCTCTTTAGAGATGAAGAAATAGGATCAGAGAAGTTACGTAGCCAGCCCCAAGTTACAAAGCTAATAAGTCTGGTTCTAAAGTCTGTGCTTTATGTGTGTGTGTGTGTGTGTGTGTGTGTGTGTGTGTGTGTGTGTGTCGGGGGGGATGGGGGTTGACCAATGAAATATAGACTACATTTAAAAATAGAAAGTCCTAGATATTTTTCTGTTCAAGTCCGCTCATTTCAAAGAAGAAAATGGAGGTGAAAGATGAATTGCTCAGTCATAAGCCAAAGTGGCAGTAGAGGCAGATTTAGGGCGTGTCTCTCTGGCCTCAGCACCTTGGTCTGTGGAGAGCACCCTCGGGGAAGCCTGGCACATATCTAGGGGAGGAGTACATGGCTGCAGTTGATATCTAGCTTTGGCATTCATCAACTCTTTGACTGATTTATCAATATTTCATCAATGAGGAACATCAGGCTCAGGACAGACAATGACCACAATGTATTCATTTTATGACAAGTAAGCTGAGATGATGTACGTTATCCTGGGTTCGATATAGGTTATCATGGTTCAATAAATGTTATGTCCCCTCTTCTTGGAATAGGGCCATTTAATTTTCAACATTGTAATCATTTAAAAAACCAGTTCATGCACATGAAAAAAAATGTAAAGGTGCAGAAACTTAATGGAAGGAAATGGTCATTCTCTCCCTAAGTCCATTCCCAAGTGTTAATTATTTTTAACCTTTTATTTCTGTCATTCTTAGTTAGTGACATAATTCTAAATGTTATAATCATAGTTTTATTTATTTATTTATTTATTTGTCCACTTGGTTCAACTGTTAGCAGAGTCTCTTTACTCATGTGATAGCAGGAAAAATTGTCACTCTCTGTCCCTCATCCATTTAATACTTTCCAAGGTCCAACATGGCAGCTCTACAGTGCCTTTTACATTGTCCAGGTTTGCAGAATAAATGCATTCTGTTACTATGGTTAAGTCTTTAGTTTTTATCTATTGAGTGATCCTATACATGAAAACCAATAAATACTTGATCATATTAATATTATTCACTGTCAGACCTAGGGGTATATCCAGACCAATAAAAAAAAAGAAAATGGAATGCTTTATTCCTAATATGGTATATTAAAAGAGATCCAAGCAATATATTCAGAGTAGTTCTTTCTTCTTTTACCTCATTAAATACCCAAAATCATCTCATATTTTAGTTTGCTTTATGCTTGATTCTTAAATTTGTAGTATGATTTTGTATTTCTCATGGTGTTCCCAATAGCACGTTTCTTGGTTATCAAAAATCCATTTGCTTTCATTATAATATCTGTAACAATATGCATATCTTAATCAATCATATTAGTTGTTTAATGATCTCATTTGAGCCAATTGCTTTTCCAACCAGCTGCTTTCCAGTCTGATGGAGATTTTATTTGTTTGTTTATTTATTTATTTACTCCAGGACTAGTTTCACTGTTTGTTGAATCTCATATCTTTTTTTCTTTAGTGTATATGTGCTATTATTTTGCTGCAATACCTCAAACATTTTATCTTCAGAAATAGTGAATGAAAAGTAACTTTCTGAGTTCTTGCATAAAGAACAATGCCTTTATGCCCTAATGTGCAAGGGCTTCTCCATTTGCCTCTAATGTTGCTGATGAGAAATATGTTGATAATCTGATTATTATTATCTATTTTTTGTTTATATTTTTTTAGTTTTTTTGTTTGCTTTTCTCTCTTCTCTTTTCTCTCTCTCTCTCTCTCTCATTATATAGGCTTGTCTTTTATTCTAAATAGGCAGAACTTTCTTAAGGATGTGTGCATTGAAATGTGGATTATGTCTCATTCATTCTGCTTCTTGATCTATCGTGGTCCTTGAATGGTAAAGCTTGGTAGTCTTCCACTCTGGAAAATTTTATTCTATTATTTATTAGATAACTTTTTTTATTTTCTCTGTTCTTTTTTACCCTGCCACACCTATCTATTGGATTTTGAATATCCTTAATGGGTCTTCCATGTTTGTTTGTTTTTACATTTCTCTTTCATTTACCTGCTTTAATTTTTGTTCTCCTTTCTGGGAGATAGCCCTGACTTTAGCTTTCATACTTTATATTGATTTGGGGGGGGGCAATTATGGTTGTTTATAAAATTCACATAAGTGTTTCTTATTCTTCATGTGTTTTTCCTTTAGTGATTCCCATGTTACAATAATTTTAACATTATCTAAAATCTCCCTAAGAACAATCATGGTACTTTTGCATTCTCTTTGTCTTGGATTAACTCTGCTTCTTTTTGTTTTGAAATCAAATTTATTGGGGTGACATTGGTCGACATGATCATATAGGTTTCAGGTCTCTGCTTCCTCTTTTGGAGCTGACTTATTCCCATTTCTTGTCTTGCTTCCCTCCCCCCTCCTGAAATGTAGGGCAAATCTCAGGCATCCATTCATACTTATGAATGAAGAATTACTTGATTAGTACAGATAGCTGTCGTGAGTTTCCTCCAATCTTTGCTGCCTTGTTGGCCGAGCAAGCCTTTCTCCTGAATGGAAGGACTGATGGTGAACTATGTGTGAGTACATGAGTTTGTGTTGATTGGCAAGGTTCAGATTGGAATTTGTAAGCAGACAGCCTTGCTTGCACCTTTCCACCTGCCCTCATCAGTTTGCCAAATCAGAAGGGTTTCACTCTGAGGCCAGCTCTAACACTTGGCACCTAGGACTTCCGTCAGCAAATGTCAGCTTCTTAGAATGGAGTGTTCTCTGCCTAGAGGCAAGTAACTGCAGGTTGCTGTGTATAGGGAGAGCGGATTGAGTAGTTCAGCTATACCATGAAGAGTCTTTTATTAAATAGCATAGAAATGGCTCATTAATTATTGGCTTTCCTTACCTACAGACTTCAAACCTGTGTAGGACTTTGTTAATACACAGCTTCCCCCTGCTGCAAACTTTCCTCCTCTGTTCCAATCATCCACTTTCTCCACTCTAGGTTCCCATGCATTTGATTTAATGTACTTGTCATCTTTTAGAGATTGGTTAAACTTCCTGGCATGCTGATGTCCCTATTTCTCTTCTCTACATTTCCATGATTTTATGCACTGCTGTTTATTTCTTTTGTCATTTCAGTGGAAATTGGAAAGAAAGAGTTGCTAAATATATATGTTCAGGTCTTCATCATGAAACACAAACCCCAACCAGTTGAACATACTAGAAACTTTTGCAAGGATTATGTGAAGTCTTTGGCATTTTCTCTAGTTTATCACAAGGAAAGAAAATTTTAAATATAGCTTCTATTATTTAACCTCGAATTAATACTATACTTGGGTAAGACCTAAAATGTAGTTCTGAAACCATTTCTGAGTATAAACTACTAAGACCAATTTAAACCTCTGATTTTAAAAAATAGAGGATGAGGTGTAGAAGACAAAGAACCCAGCACAGGTAAATAGTTCTCATTCTCTCTCTCTCTCTTTCTCTCTCGCGCTCTCTCTCTCTATTTCTCTCTCTCTTTCTCTCCCTTCTCCCAGTGGCTGACAGCACCCTCTAAACCATGGCACATAAGTCCAAACCCACTTCTTTTGCTACACAGATTTGTAGTCTGACATGGCTATCCTTATCTTACTGGCAAAGGCCCATGGCAATTAAAATGACATCGGAAATCTTCTGATCTGCCATTGGAAAATGGAAAATTCAGATTAAGGGAAGATTATGCTAATGAGGAAGAAGATCTTAAAGTGGGAAGAGCTGTTTGAAGACAGCTTGTTCCGTTCTCCGACTGACATACACTTTCTGTCTGTAATATCCCGCCTAATGGTCTTTTTTTGATCATCTCTAGTAACGAGAAACTTGCAGCCTCCAGAGGCAGCATTTTTTATCTGTACACGGTGCTGTTAAAAGGCCTTTAAATGTAACCCTGATCTGGCTTTATGTACCTCCCAGTGTGTTCACCAGCTGTGCTCTCTGCAACGGATAGCACAAATCGGAGCAAGCGTCATATGGAAGAGGAGTTTGATATTTCGTATGTTTAACAAGACAGGTAAGAAAGAGATCTATTTAATGTCAGAGGCAGTTGTCACTTCCCTGTCTAAAGATGCTGGCATTCCTCAAGCGGCCTTTACAAAGAGCAAGCCCGTTAAGCAAAAGCTTTAAAAATAATTCCATTACCCACTTTACAAAGACAGAGTGACAGCCGATCATTAGAAGAAGAAAGTCTTCACGGATGATGCACAACTTGCAAAGACTGTGATTTCACCCATTATCAAAGAAAATAGACAATCACTTCCCACCAGGATTAGCGGCCTTTGCTGGTGGCTCATATCATTCCTATGGCTTCGGTGTAGAAATGAGATTCATTGCACGTCTCCCTCACACTGTTAAAGAAAGTCTATGAACACAGAGAATTTGGTTGTCGGCAAATACCTGAAACTTCTACCACCTCGGATTGTCTGTAAAGAGAGGAGTAGAAGGTGCATGAGCATGGGTAGCCCACGCTGTGAGTTCTGAGGCAAATGCGCCTGGAAAGCTGCAGGTCTGAATGCTTCCCTCCCCAGGGGTCCACCTGAAATGCCTAAGCAAGGTCCACAGACCACAGAGCTGGGAGGTCCTTAGTCATCACCTCCAATCCCCTCATCAAATAGATAGGGAGACAGCTGGGAGGGGAGGGGGGAGAAGGGAAGTGAGAAGTCAGTAGCAGAGAAAATACTGGAATCTGAGACTGTTTTCCTAATCGAGAATTTTTTTCTCTATCCTTTACTCTTCTGTTATGGCCTGTGGTTCTTTGTGGCCTGGCCCCAGCCCCAATCTGAACCCCTCTTCTGGAGCTGTCCCTCTTGCTCCTTCTGCTCCGGCCACATGGCATCTTGCTATTCTGAAAACACTTGGAGCAGACTCCCTTCTTGGGGTCTTGGCACTTTCTATCAGTCCACCAGGCATACTCTTTCCCCTCATAGCTGCATGGACCTCTTCCTTCATTTAGGTCTCTGTCCCTATGTCACCTCCTCAGGGAGGCCTTCCCTGATCATTGTGTCTAAAATAGGATTCCCTGTCACTCTTGGGTTCCTTCTTCTGATTTATTTTTCTTCACAGCATTTACCGGTATCCTGACTTATTCAGTATCAAGATATTGCTAGGTATCAATAGGTTTGGTAGGTATGTAGATAGAGCTTTTTCCAATAAATGTCAGTTCTAAGAGGATGGGGATTTTGTGTTTATACACTACTATGTCCCCAGCATCTAGTGGGTGCAAGTTAATATTTCTGAAGATCTCGTTAAATAACCCCTTTGGAAGTGTTCGATGCTATTTACAAGGTGAATCAATTGATAGTTCAGGTGGCACAAGACACCCCTCCAACTGTTGAGAGCTTAATTCAGAATCTCATCCTACCAAAGGCAATATGAGATTGTTTTCAATTCCTAGTTCAACTCAAATATTCACGGAGTCCAATACACTCAACAAATGTTTATTAACTTAACTAGCAGATACAGTAACTTATTTTAAAGGCACACTTTTGTAGTAGAAGAAGCACAGAGGTCTGGATGATGGGAGACCCAGAATGCGAATCCCCACTCTACCATCAGCTGGATTAGTGTAGGCAAGTCTCCTATACCATCTCTATCTTCAATTAATCACCAAGTAATCAATAATGAAGGGAAAACAGATCAGTTCTAAGAGAACTTCCAACTCTGACATCTTAGAATGTCATAAAATATTCTATTAAGTTACTTTCTTCTTGTAACTGGTTAGTATTAATTGATTTTAGAAGTGCCACTGCACTTGCAGGCCTTTAGAAAATTTGTCCTTTACCACAGCAATGGCCAAGGGCTTTTCAAGCAGCCAACACGCCAAGCCACAATTAGACTCCATTTATCCGCAGGTCCATTTCCCAGCAATCTGACTCACTCAGGACCTTTTGATCCTGAATTCATCAAAAGAGTCCCCCGGGTTCCCACAAGAGCTGCCAGAGAGCCCCAGCATTAGAGACTACATGCATTGCTTCTTATACCCTCTTTCCAAGCCTTGTAGAGTGGAGATTCTTGTTTTCCATCCATTACTCAAGTGTGCTGTTTCCTCTACTGGAAATTGTCTTTCCTGCCTACTCTTGCTGGTAAACCCTCTATATTTTTCAAACTGATCTCAGATGTTCACTACCCTGAGCAGCTATTTCAGACTCCAACTTCCCGATGAGTTTGTTGTCCCATCTTCTGTGCTGTCACCCTAAGTCACGCATGCCTCCATGACAGCCTTTGCCATTCTGCACCATGGCTATGCTTGTGGAGGGTTTAAGCTTGTCAAGATCAGTGCCATGCTTTATTTACCCTATTCCTAGGATGGAGCCTGGCAACGAGTTGGTATGAAGGAAGTGTTTTCTGGAGACCTCTGACAATCTGGCTTCCTGAACCTCAGCAAAAGAAATATGGTACTCTGAAAGGGAATGGTTGGAGACGGCATTCAGGAGATGCAGATGCCAGGCCCCTGAGCAAAATCACAGGTGACATTGCATGACCCTGAGGGAGGAGTCAGAAAGACCTAAAACCACATACAGAGCTGTGATACTGCTCAGGATGCTAATGGGTCTTCAGAGTGACATCTCTGAGTGATTGTGAAACTACACAGTTCTGTATGGCAGATGGGAATTCAGAATTTCTGGAAATGTCAAATACATTTCAGAAAGATGTCTATTAAAAAGAGCTTACTATTCCTGTTTGGTGCTTGACAGTCGCAACTTCAGTTATCTGGAAAAGGCCAAGATGCAGAGGAATGAGACATTTTCTCAAATCGTACTCTGATAAGATTGATTAAATGTCATCATGTGCCCACTACTGTACATTTGGACAATGAAGAACCAAAGAATGGACTCGTGCAAACAAAGAGACAAAACTGTCACAGCAAAATGGTCCACATGCAAGTTAGCACCCAACTGACTGCCCCACATCGTGAGGGGTATAGGCCCTTAGTGGAGGGAGGAGAGGTCAGGAGTCAGGCCAGGCTGCTAGAGATGGAGAAGGGAGGCTTCCTACAGGAGATGGGACTTGGACCAACCCTGATAGACTGGGGAGGATTGAGATTCGTAATGAGAAAGAGAAAGTTCTCCAGCTGGGTTGGAATGAGCAAGAGAAAGTAAGACCAGTAGAGTTTGTTAGTGTATATTTGTAATACAAAAGATGGTGTGTATATCACTAGTAGTAGAAAGAACTTGGACAGATAGGAGGAAAAGTAGAGAAGGAAAACATTTACAAAATATAAGTACATTGCTTATTTCATCTACAAAGCTATAAGCACTTTGCATATTTGATCTGGTATTTATTGGAGACTTTTGGAAGTCACATAGATGCTGTGTAAGACCCAGACCTGACCTTGAGCTCGGCTTCGGGAAGACTAATCCTGATGTGTGTATAAAATAGAACAGGAATAGCCTTAAAAGGCAGTGGCAGCAGCTGTAGTAATTTAGGTGAGAAATTGTACGGGACTATAAAAACGGATGGTTGCATTAGGGATGGTGAAGAAGCAAAAACCACAAGGGATGTTTGGGAAGAATCTATGATAGGGGTTTGGTGACAAGTTTTTGTTACTTAGTCACTTCATTCACTCAGTTCCTGTTACAGAACTCTTTCAGCCAGACTCTGTAGCATCCGTAAAAGGATATAAGCGTTGTGATATGTTGCATTTGTTTTGTCCTCCCTGGAGACAGACATAGTAAGAAGTCTGTATACATCGTGACATTTAATGTTCAGAAGGTCCCCATAAATAGGTATTGTCATTCCCACTCCACAGTTACCGAACCTGGAGCTCCGAGACAGGATGAACAACTGGCTCGGGTCACACAGCTAGGCGAGCTGGGGTGAAGGTGTGTGGATTCTAAGCCCGACTCTTTCTGCTGGAGCAGAGATGACAAGGTTGTGGCTCATGTCACTGAAGGGGACAGATATGATGGGAAGTTGTAACAGAGGCACACCCAGAGCCTCTGAAAATGGAAGAAAAAGTCAAAGGAGAAAGAAAATCCCAAGGAGTTTAAGCTGTTGACTCTGAAGACGTTTGCTTGCCACCAACTCCGCCAGAGGATGAAGAGGTCATTTGGCAAGTGCTCAGGGCTGGACCTCCAAATGTTGGGAGGGGGAAATCCTGTTTCACCATGACCTTGGGCAGTTGACTTCCTCTCAGTGAGTCTGAATTTTCTCATCTATCAGGAGTATTGGACTAAATATTTCCCAAAGTCCATTCCTTCTCTATGCTGGTGGAAGCACATGGGGAAACTGACTTTGAGAACAATGACAAGTGAATAGGGTTGGCCTATTTTATCTTCTCTTCCCCCCACCATGAGATGCCTCTTTCAAGTCTTCCATTTCATCTCTAAAATGTGAGCCACTGACTCAAAAGATTGGGGTCTCGGAAGGATGACTATGAGGAATCTGGTTGGGAACCTAGACTGGTCCTTTATCTCTGTGGCCCATGACATCTCTCACATTTCCCTGGAGTTTGGGGTACCGAACACCCACTCACTTTATCTGACTAGAGAGAGGCACAGTTGTAGATGACAGGTTGCCCATAGATAAAGAACACAGCCTGAACTCTGCTCTCAGCACCGAGAATGGGGGATGGGTGAATCAGGAGGTGAGGATGGGGTAGAAATGGATGAGGAGAGAGCACACACTTCTCCCAGCTGACGCACTGCGCCTTTCAGCCAGGACTCCATGTGGGTGAACAAGAACGCTGAATACCCAGCCATTGCCAGGGGCTGAACTATTATACACGTCTAGGCAAAAGCAAAATTGGGGCAGAGAACGGACTTCTGTTCAGGCAGGACTTTCAAAGGGTTTGGTGCCCACACTGATAGTTTCTGTTGGCACAAACAAAGCCTGTTCAGTTGAAACTGAACCTGTTCATAAACTCTGCTTCCTCCTACCCACTTTCTCCATCTCTTTCCTTATACTTTGCTGAGCAATACCAAGAAATAGTATACTTTTTGCTCAAATTCCGGTGAAAAATCATTAGACCTTGACAGTGTGTGCTTAAACCAGATTATAAGCTGATGGTTAAATTTTTAGAAATATTTGAGCTGGTTGTTAAACCCAGCCATTATTAAAAATTAATTTATATATCTTAATTAAATGAATTACAGTAAACAATAGTAATATTCAAAATCATTACTTCCTAATTATTCTACTACATGTTATCATTGTCTATGCTCTTGAGGTTTCTTGCATTGATCATATCTGTGTAGTGAAAATACTATAGAATGCCGTGCACATAATTTTTTCAGTGCCATGTTCAGTGACATCTTCTTGATAGCTCTAAATTGGTCATGATTGGAAATATGTACACCATAGAAATCTGCAAACATCCCAAATCAAGGCTTGATTTATTGATTTGTTGATCATCTAGACATAAGAGAGTGATGAATAAAATGTTAATAATGTAAATTGAACTTAAAAGTGTGCCACAGCTATAGCCATTATGTTGTGAATAGCACAAAAATAGGAATATATTATTTTAGTGTTCAAAAATAATCATCTGAGTCGGCAAAATGTTGCTCGTGTCATTGACAAACAAGTGAAATTCCAACACATGCTTTCATTATTTCACACTCATCTTACTCATCAACTAAAATGAAAATATCAGCTAGCATTCATGCCTAAACCACAGGCATTATTCATCAATAGCTATCCTAGGTTGGCAACAGATGTAAGAGTCTTAAAAAAAAATCAATGAAAGCATTCTGTGAAAATCAGTTGGCTATGTGGAATTTACAATAAAGAATATTTTATTTATTATCACTTGTAAATTGTGTATGATAATTTTATATTAGTAAATTTTATAATCAACTTATGTATAGATATATATGTATACATATTTATATATATATATATTATTATTATTATTGTTATTATTATTTCCTCCCTGGATTGCTAGTTGGTAAATATTTACCTGCCTGCCACTAGCTCTTGAGGTCATCATTTGACTGCTAGGAAAATGGACACCATATTTATACACCATGCCACCATTTTTTTACTTTGAACCCGAACAGCATTCAGCCCAGAGTAAAAACACTAGTTAAGCGATTTGGAGCTTATATCAAGATTCTATAATGTTATTAGATTATATTAAAGTACTCTATCATGTTTATCTCCAGTGCTTCTATTAACTGCCTTAGACAGTCATTCACTCCTTATTTCCAAATAAAAATTTCGACCACAGTCTTTGACACTGAGGACACCTAGCAGGGTAGAAACAAGGCACGCAGTGGGAGCTAGAGGCTGGTGCTCAGGGAGGAGGGAGAGAGCTGGGAGCTTTCTCCTCTGAAAGCTTGGGATATCCTGGGAGCGAATTCCATGCCAGAGCAAGTGGTGGACATTTCTAAAGGCTAGACTCCGGGCAGCCCACTTGTATCAGCCCAGTTTGCCTCTGTGGGCATGCACTAAGCATTCTATAAATGCAGAGTCCACAGGAGTCAGTCCAAGCCTGATCAGACAACAGCAACTACTGTGTATGAAGAACATGCTCTGTGTCTTACTCGGTGCTTCATATCCATTGACTTTCACCTTTAACCCCTTCCCCGGCAGAAACGTGTATACTCGTTTTCACAAAATGTTCTTTTACAGTCGTCGACGAGTATACTAAGAAAATATGATAAAAAAATATGGTTTATAGGAAGACGAGTTACAAACTGTTTTCATAACCAGCATCAAAAATACTATATAGAACCAAAATAAAAAAATTAGTCTGAAAAAGAAACGTTTTTAACAAAAAAATTGTTGGGGAAGGAGTTAAATGGACTGTAGGGATGGGGTGGAGGGGCAACGGGCCACCAGGTGGTCTCGTGGCCCTTCTATAGCGCTTGTGTGGATGGGAAAATTGAATTGTTAGAAGGGGCTTCCTCCAGATCCCTCGACAATATTCAGATCCACATTTGCTGATTCCCAAGCTCTCTGCCTCATGTCGCCTGGATAGTAAACGTGGTAGGAAGTGTGCGTTACTGCAAAGCTGCTCCAGCAACACAGGCTCTTCCAACCTCCACTTCTATAAATGGGAGGCTGGAGTCTGGGGAGGAGAATTAACCAGTTAGAAAGTGGGCTGGGGGTGAGGTGCAAATCCAGTCTGACTCCAGGCTGTTCTTTCCTCCCAGCACCCCACACTGCTTTACCTGAGGTAAGTGCTGTAAAGAGCTGAGAATAGCAACCCCAGAAAGTCAATGTAAAATAACGGGAATCGTGAGAGGGGCTTTGACACCAAGCTCACTGGCCCTCAGTGAGCAGTAACAATGCTCCCAGCTGCCATGGGGCTCAGGCATGTCCGGGAGCTAGGTCCTCCCTGGAGTGCCTCCTGTCACCACCCTGGCCCTGTCTAGCCCACCATGGGCTCCTCCTGTAGGACCCTGTCTCATTCAGCTCAGGCTCCTCAGCCCAGCACTGCCTGGGCGTGTGCAGGAGGCAGGGAGGGTTGGCTGAGTGTGGAAGGAACCACATCTTACAGGTGGGGAGAGCGAAGCTCACAGCCAGGGCCTCTTTCCCGGGGTCCCAGGTCATGTCCCTCCCAACCCAGAATCTGGGGGTGAATCACCAATGAAGGAGTGACAAGCTGGGCTGGCGAATGGCATGAAGGGGCTTTCTAAAACACCACCTCCACTGAGGTTTGCCTAAAAGAGGGGCTCATGCCCCAGCTCCTCAGAGAAGCCCTGGCAAGCCAGCCCACCTGCTTCCCTGGAGGGGCCGGTGCAGGGGCGAGGGGTGGGGTGGGCAGGCATGCCCACCTCTTCAGCAGCCGCATCTCTGCATTGCAGGGTCCCCGCCAGTCCTGCCTTTGTCCGCCCGCCTTCTGCAGAGCCACCTCACAAGCTGCAGGCCGGCGCTGCCCGGTGCACCAGCACCATCTAGGGGCGGCCCAGGAGCCGGGGTGGCGTGGGAAACCAGAGTGCCTGGCACAGGCACCCGTGGGTCACAGCGGGTCCCCGCGCAGGTCGCTGCCCCAGCTCTGGCCTGGGCTGTCCTGACAGGGGAGGACATTTACTCCTCCTCATGCTTGGTCATCCCCGTAGCCACTGGCAGGCCGGGAGGAAACTGAGGCGCCCAGAGGTTAACTTGTCCAACGTAGACAGCACCTGGGCAGAGCAGAGGATCCAAGGCAGGCGCCTCTGAGCTCCAGGCTGCACTGTGGGGAGGGCAGGTCCCGGACACGCGGGGCTGTGGGGAGGCTTGTACTTCTGGTTCCTTGCCTCCTGCTAGCTACTCTGGGTGATTTTGGCTCAGCCATGGTCCCTCTCTGAGACTGTCTTGACAACCTTAGGGAACATCCCAGGACCTTCCGCTGTCCCTGCTCACAGGATGTGCCTGTCAATCCTGGGAAAGGCTCTCAAAATTCCCCCTGAGCAGGTAAGTCAGAGCCTGTGAGTCACAGTGACGACCAAGAAGAAAGGAAGGACAGCAAAAAAAAGCCACCCCATAAACACGCCAAATTACCATTCCTCAGACACACAGCTGCAGGGCCTCCGGCCAGAGGCAACCTCCTTCAGACCCCGGCTTTGAGGTCTGCCGCCGTGTGATTATGTCCATTTTACAGCTGAGAAAAACGAGTCAGGAGAAGCCACAGACATGTTCTCAGAGTTGCAGTCCTGGGTGAACCAAGGCTGAGGTCGCTGTCTGCTGCTCAGGGCCCCCTCCCCAGCAGGCGACACCCCACAAGCTCTCTGGGAGGGCCCAGAAGCACAAGGCCCCCGCAGCCCCCATCGGGAGTGGCGCCCTGAGGACACTGAATCCGGGAGAAGGACGGCAGTGGGAGGATTTGGTCTGGAAAAGAGACGATTCAGAGAAACATGAAGACTCTCTAAATAGCAGACGAGCTGACACGGATGTGTAGGCGGAGGCATGAGACAGAGAAGTGAGGAGGAGGGCGAGGGCGGACTGATGGGCTTTCAGATACAGACCTGAGCCGGCCGAAGCCCACTACCCAGTGGCATGGGCCACAGTTTCTCCCTGAGCTGCCCCGGGTCCACCCAGCTCCCTGAGGCTGCAGCCCTGCTGCTCCGGCTCCTCTGGCACCTGTTACCTTATTCTCAAAGGTGTCCTGGCAATAGACCCCCGGCTGCCAACAGTGGGCACCACTTGGAAAACCATCTTTGCCCCCATCCCCTGTGAAGGCAGCTGTATTTTTAAATAAATATATATATGTATTGATTTCAGAGAGGAAGGGAGAGGGAGAGAGAGAAACATCAACGATGAGAGAGAATCATTGATCAGCTGCCTCCTGAATGCCACCCTTCACTGAGGATCGAGCCTAAAACCCAGGCATGTGCCCTGACCGGGAATCAAACCATGACCTCTTGGTTCATAGGTCGATGCTCAACCACGGAGCCACGCAGGTGTGTTTTGATGTGTGGTAGAGCCCAGACCCCCGGCCTGGGAACTGCTGGCCTTCCTAACTAACCCCCATCACTTCAGGGAACCAGTCCACCTATTTCTTTCCGAGAGCCTCGCGGATGCAGCCCTCAGTCATGTGTCCTCTCTTAGAACCATGGCCAGGGGGAGGGTCTTGTTCCCCAGGCACTGGGACCGCTGAGACCCTGGACTGTCTCATTCCTTCTCTGCCCTGCATAGCCCACTCCTACCCCAGCACGGTGCTAACAACAAGAGAGAGTTTTCTAGAAACACGGTTGAAGTGCTAGTATCATTCTTATCGGCTCCAACCCCTTCCCGCCATCTACTGTCACTCTGGGGGGGTTTCTGCCCCAGAGAGTGGCTGAGGGTCTGTGCCACGCCAGACCCAGGTGGCACCCTGGCAGCTTTCCCCCCACACACCTGTGTGGGCAGATTGCGTTAGCCCCGCTGCACGTGTACCTGGTAGGAACCCTGTTGCCGCCTAGTGAATGGATACAGTCAAATATTTATAATTTTCCCAGTTCATCTTCCAAGCCGCATTCACTCAGCTTTGCAGGAAGTTCTTTTTCTCCCTCCCAAGGCCACTCCCCTCCCCCCCTGCGTCCACTGGCACGTCAAGGACCTGTAGGTCTTGATCTGTCCCTTGATCAGGCCCAAGGGACCTGTCCTGCTTTCAATCCCAGAGGAAGAGGGAGGTGGAGTCTGTCAGCAGCACAGGGGACCTCAGTGGGAACCTGGCCTTGGACAGACTGATGGAGCCCCTTCCACTGTTCCTACGGTGCCCTTACTTGACCTGTGTCCTGCCCAGCCTCTTGCTCCCGGTCACAGCTTCTGCGGTTTTTAGTCACAACCTCAGCCATCCTCTGGGCCACCAAAGCTGGGTCTGCAGGAGCTCCTGTCATCCATTCCCAGCCACGTGGGTGCAACACCCCACCTTACCCTCGCAATGCCCCTGGCGCTGAGCCCGGCCCACCCACACCCCTCCGCCCTCCTGACAGGGGGCTGCATTCTTCCAGCGATGGCCCAGCTACAGAGGATCTCAAAGAAGGAGCTAAATCTTAGCTGCTAAGATCTCAGTTTCTTTCTTTTCAGAAGCCCCTGTGCAGACCTGCCCACTGCTTTCCCACTAATCAGCTCCCTAACCAAGGGCATCAGAAGGTGCTGGCTGTTCAACAAGGCAGAAAAAGTCCATAATGCCCTTCTCCTCCCAGAGCCCTGGCCTGCTTACCTGAATTTTACCTAACGTCAGGCAGTTACTTGGCTGACTGAGCAGAGATTTGCTGAAGCATCTAAATAGAGACGACCTGCCTTTCCTCTCACCAACATAAACCAACAAACAAGGGCCCTGCTCCCATGGACACCCTGTCACCACAGACACCCTGTCACGGCAGACACTCTGCCACCACAGACACCCTGTCACGGCAGACACCCTGCCACCACAGACACCCAATCATGGCAGACACTCTGCCACCACAGACAGGGGCGCTGCCAGGCAGCCCCGCTGAGTGTTCTGTGCACAGGCACACAGCTAACGCGTGGGAGAGCTGGCATTCCAATCCAGGTCTGCCTATGCCCCAGACCTGGGCTGTTTCCATTATTCTTTCCAGTGGGAATACGTAGCTGTCTCAAGGATGACCCACACCTGCAACCTATTGGTTATCTGGTATTTTGACTGTCAATACTATTTAAAAGGCAGCTTCCTGTCCCTCTCTGTCCCTCCCAACCTCTGGTTAAAGTACCTTGGAGTCAACGGGTCTGTTTTTGCTCTGATCCCCAAGCGAAGTGTGTGGTGTCTGGTGGGCATCACATCACACTGGCTGATCAGGTGGGCAAAACGATGCCCTCGGTCAGACCCGCGCCAGCACGCCAGGGTATGCCAGTGAGCCTGCTGTGATCCTGGCCTCCCTTCTCTGCACACAGACAGGTCCAATGGGGAAACGTGTCCAATCTCTGCTTTGCAGGGTCCATGTCTCTGTGGGGTGAATGGGGAAAACATGCCAGGTCTTGCCAAGAAACAAAACCTTGGCAGAGACTAAAGTTCATATGCAATTAGAGCGTAAGGGGTTCTAAGAAGGCATGTGGCTCAGTCCTTTCACTATCCAGGTGACAGGTCTGGCGCCTGGGGAGGAGTGAGTTCCCGTGGCCATACAGACCTGAAGGAGCGAGGATTAGAACAAAGAGATGATCTGTGTCTGAAAGCTTCGTCCAGCAAACACTGCTTTCAGATCTTGTCTTTTCAGTGCAGTGTCCCTGAAACATCTGTAGGGTACAAACTGCTATCCCTAACTTGTAAATGTGATCCTGGGACCCCGGTTGGTGAAATACCTTGCTCAGGGTCCCTCAGTTGCAGTGGAGGCAGAAAGATCTGCTTCTCCAGGCCAGGAGGAAGGTGCTAGGCAGGTTGTCCACCTTGCAGGTGAGCTGCTGACTCTTTCTGGGCAAAGAGAGTGACATTTGGGTACTACTCCACAGGCGCTGAGCCTCGGGCGCTGAGGCTGCCTGGTGCTGGGGTGCAGGAGTCAGAGAAGATGAACTTGAGCAGTCATGCATTGAGCCTTCCTTCGTGTTCCTTTGGGGAAGGGTCATCCTTTCTTGGTTGACCCTTTAAAAGGCAGTTTCCTGTCCCTCTCTGTCCCTCTCAACCTCTGGTTAAAGTACCTTGGAGTCAATGGGTCTGTTTTTGCTCTCTGAATCCCAAGCCAAGTGTGTGGTGTCTGGTGGGCATCCCATCACACTGGCATCTCAGCTGATGTCCTGATCTCAGGTGGCAGTCCCAGAGAGTCGTGGCTGAGCCTGGTGTCTCTTGAGCAAGGCAGGATGTGTGAACTTCAGACATACATGTGCCCTGTCATCTTAGTCCCTCTATTGACTGTCCAGAAGTGAGTCTAATGAAGACAGAATGTCTGTTGTAAACAAATCATTATCTGTGATCAAGGGAGTGTAAACAGGGCCCGGCCTGGGAGCGGGCTGTCTCTCCCTACCACAGACACGGAACACGCCGGCTCTGGGGACCTGCCGCAGTCTGGAGTCAATAATGAAACTTCCTGGATCTTGGGGGGAAGACCCCAAACCAGACATGCTGAGGGCTCTGAGAGTGTCTTCCGCATCGGATCTTATTGCAAAGGTTGGAAAGATGGAATCTAAGCAGGAATAGGTGAGCTTTATTAAAAAATAATTTCAACCGTCTTAAGTGCTTGAAATGCTGATCTATAAAGGGTTGAAAATATATCACAGAAGCATTTGCTACAAGAATACTTTTGAATGATAGGACCTACGTGGGATTCAATTTACTTAATCTTACTTAGATCAACATTTTTCTTTCTCTATGCCTTTAGACAAGTAATTAGAACCTCTTGATTCTTCATTTATAATACATACTCTACTTTGTATTTATAATACATACTGTATAAATTTTATTTGGTTTGTAGGGGTTACATTTATATGTCTAGCATATCAGTCCTTAACAGGTAGTAGCTCTTATAATAATTATTATAATTATCACTATTTCCATCATTCTCACCATTTAATTACCACTGTGTAAACTGAAGGGCAGTGTATGTTCTAATTAATAACGGAACAGTGGATATCTCTTATTGATTATAAACTAAGAGCCAGTTCTTATACTTGGTGCTAGGGTCTGTCAATTGAACCTGGGAGGGCTTTACTGCGATGGCCCCGAACCCTCTCTACCTGAGAGCCCAGGGCCTGCCCATTTCCTCCTAATGGACCACATTCCTGCCTCCTCCTGTGGTGTCTATGCCCATCGGCCAGACTTCCTGGCCGCATCCCACCATGCCCACGTGAGCCCAAGCGACCACCCCTCTTCTCTGGATGACTGTGGTAGTGTCTTAACTTCTTTCTTCCCTTCCCTTTCCTTCTTTTCTCCTGCCCACAGGCTAGTCTCACTGAAGAAGTCAGAGTGTTCTTTTAAAAACGCCACGTATAATGGCGTATAATATGTCACTCCTGTGCTGGAAACTCTACGGTGACCCACCATGCCACTCAGGGTGGAAGCCCAAATCGTCATCATGTCCAATAAGGCCACCGGATTGTCCCCTGTTCAGGATCTGGCGCTCAGCTCTCCGATCACTGTCCTCGTGCTCACACTCCAGCCAGCTGGCTCCTCTCACCTTCTAACACCCCTGTGGGTCAGGGGTGGGGGCCGTGAGCTGCCTCTGCCCCTCCCTGTCACTCATTTCTTGTAACCCCATCCAGGGCGCTTGTCTGCGCAGCCCATTTAACAACGTTGAATTCCCTGCCACCTCCCACAGGAGACAGTGGGGCGGGCTGGAGGCTGGGCATGTTAAGAAACACTAGTCTGTTCATTAAGGATTTCCTAGTCTGCTTCTACCTGAAGCCAAACATCTGGATGGAATATGCAAAAGCCAGACCACATATTTGGGTGTTCTTCACATGTGAGTTTTTGCCAGCAGAATGCAGACCATCTGGTGGCTGTTGCTGCTTCACTCTTTATCCTTGCGTTAAGGTTCAGTTACTTTAAATCCAACAAACATTTGTTTACACCAACTTTTTGCTAGACTCCCCTGGTGGCATGGGATATAGAGATGAATGAACCCCCGTGGAGGAACTGCCAGGCTAGAGAGATGGGTGACAAGGTCACAATTAATTCGACCTAAGACAAAAGAGTCACATGAAGGTTCCAGATCCGCGGGCCACTTCATGATGGGGTTCCTGCAGCAAATCACAGGCAAGCATTGAACTTGACTTTGGAAGTTTTAATCTGACAAGGCCAATGAGATTCATCTTAGTTTGTTCTCTCCTACAACCTACCCCAACCCCCTAAACCCACATGGCGGCCAATCACCAAGTACTCTAGATTATTCTTCTGCTACCCCTTTCTCATCCCCAGAGCTCTGCCCTCACCAGCCTGATCTCCTTCCCTGAGTTTCCCATGTCACTCCTTCTCAGCTGACAACTCATGATGCTTTCATTTTTAAAACTTGACAAATGACTATCTCTTCCCAGGTCAAGCCTGCCCGGTCATCTGAAAATCAGGTGCTGTCCATGACACAGGCTCATGAAACACTTCCCATCTCATTTGCCGCTCTTCTCCTTTGGGAGTCAAGCCAGGTTCTTTCCTCCTTCCAGGGTCCGGTCCACATCGTTCTGATGCCTCCCCTTCCTTCCTGACTTTTGCTCTGTATGGAAGGTATCTCCATTTGTGCACATGTTACCTGTCCTTCATACTTAGCTCAAGTGCCATCTCCTATGGTAAGCCTTCCCTGATTCTTCCAGGATAAAGATATCTTTCTGTTCTCTAAATCCCCTGAAGACTTCTGTTTGTGGAAGCATTGTGGCAAGAGTGGAAGCTTGAGCTAAAACAGGCGAGAGCTTGAAATTTGATGAAGCCACTGAACAGCCAGGGTGCTTTTAGGGAGTGGACCTCTGGAAGCCTCAGTTTTCATATCCATGAAATGGGAAATAATCACACCTCCTATATTCGTTGTGAGGATGCGAGAGAATATATGCAAAGCCCTTAGCACATTGCCCATAGTAGGTGATTGACAAAGGGTAGTTTTCGTTATCAGTGATGGCCATTGTGATGCACTGTCTGCAAGTTAGGCGGGTATTATCCAAAGCTCCTGCCTGGGAGACCCCAGTCCATCTCACAGGGGGGCTACCTCAGGGCCTGGCCCTGGTGGGGGATAGACAATGACCACACGTAATCCGGGGGGAGGGGGTGCTCTGGGGCAGCTGGGGGCACAGCGCGGTCACAGGGAGCAGCAGGCCCAGGGCCCACACTATCAAAGGGCTGAGGTCCCACGAGGACCAACTTGTTTCATGAAAACAAAGGCCAGGGTTCCCTTGAAAATCCCACTTTTCCCCAGATTTCCCTCTCGGCTGCTTCTGTGGCCACACATGTTTCCGATGAACCCGCATTCAAATGAATTTCGGCCGACAAATAACTCGATGCAGCTCTTTGGTGGGAGAGAATTCCTTCGGGATGAGGTCATGGTTTGGCTACAGTAAAATTAAAAATAACCCAGAACCCCCGGCCGCCCAGCCTGGCATCCACCCAGGACAGTGCATTTGGGAACCATTAGCGGGTTTATCGGGGGAACGTATCGCAGAAAACCTGCTTCTGTTTATAGACCATTTTATTATTCTGTTTTGACATTTCCCTTTTTTCTTCAACCTTTTTCCCCCCCTTAAGCAAATATCTATTAGACTGAGTTGAAATGTGATCCAACCAAATACACTCTTTTTTAACTCCAGGCTAAAGCAGGTCTGACTAGAAGCAGAAAAGCTTAAGTGAGAAGTTATGATTTACTTTCTTTCTAAAGGGAGACAGTGTTAGAGGAGAGTTTTATGTGACAAGGGCACTTTTGGAGCACAGAGCAGGGGCTGGCAGCTGGCACAGACCTCACCTGGGGAAGCGCTGGTATTTAGAAGGTTGGGCACAACCTTGGTCGGCATCACCCCCTGCCCCCATACCCCCAGACCAACCCTGAATCACGTGCAGAACCAGAGCTGGTCCCAAGAAGGCCAAGTCTCCAGATTGGATTGTAAGTTTATGGATGGTTAGATCAGGTGAGGAACTTAGGGCTCATACACTCCCCTCCACGCCCATTATCTTACTGTTAGGTAAACTGAGGCCCCTAAGGATGCAGTGACTTGCCCACAGTAACTACACTGGAACATGGTGCTAGAGGGAGTGGGCCTTGGACTGGAGCTCAGAAGGCATGAGTTGGAGAACCAGCTCTGCCACATGATCCTAAGCAAGAGACTTGATTTTATTGAACCTCGAGTCCATCATCTGTAATATGGGATAATAACTGCGTCTTGCCTATAGCACACAGTTATGAAAGGATCCAGTGAAGAGCAAATATTGACCAAGTCACTCTCTGTGCTATGCTCCCTGCTAAGCCTTCACACAACCATCGGCTACTCACAGCAACCCTGCCAATTAGATGCCCAAATGGTCCCATCCTGAAGATGGGGATGCTGAGTGAGGCTCAAAGTGGCTCAGCAACATGACCGAAGTTGCATAGATGGAAGATGGCAGAGGCTGGAACTGAACCTAGAGTGTCCGAGGCCAGAGTCTGTGCAGGTAACTCTGATAGGATTGGGTCTCTGTGACCAATTAAAGGAGAACCCAGATGCGAAGGTGAAAGGTGAAATCTGGGCTGAGCCAGAACAGAGACCTGGGTCTCCTGCCTTCTGCTCTGTGTCCTTTTCCAGGACCCTGGGTGGCCCCAACTTCTGGAGGGGGAAGGCGGTCAGGCTGCTTTCCTGCCCTTTTTGTCCAGCCTGCAGCAACAGATTAAACTATGAAATGGAAGGATGGTTTGAATTCTCTTTAAATGCATCAAAGCCCAGACCTGAAAGGAATGTGTGCTGGGAGGGTTGAGCTAGGGGAGGCGGGCCTTCCCTGAAGGTTGACACACATAACAGCATTTCACGGGCATAGCTGTGAGGTCCCCTCTGCCCTTGCATTTGGCCTCCTACTCACCCCCTCTTTCACTTCCACTGCTGATTGGTCTGAGGCAGGACTACCTCTGGCTGCCTCTTCACAAGCCCTGCCTGATCCAATGGCCTGCCCCAACTTCCTCTTTAATCTCTGTGTTTGCCTCCCATTGGTCTCCATGTTCCTGCTCCACTTGTGTGTGTGTGTGTGCGTGTGTGAGTGTGTGTGAATGTGTGTGTGTATGAGTGTGTGTGAGTGAATGTGTTTGTGTGTATGGATGAGTGGGTGAGTGTGTGTGTGTGTGAGTGTGTGTGTGTGTGTGTGAGTGTGTGTGTATGAGTGTGTATGTGTGTGTATGAGTGTGTGTGAGTGAATGTGTTTGTGTGTATGGGTGAGTGAGTGAGAGTGTGTGTGTGTGTGTGGCCCCTGCCCAAAATGTTCTGTCCTCCACTCTTTACCCATCTAACAGTTCACCCTTCAGGTCCTGGTCCAAGTGTCCTTCCTCCACCCAACCTCCCTGACCCTCCAGCTTCATTCATCTCCCCTGAGTCTCCCTATGTCTCCCAGGGAACCGCTGCTTTTTCTTTGTGCCCTGCTTACAATTCTGTGCTCACACATGTATTCATTTTTTTAAATCTCTCTTTATCTAGACTGGAGCACAACAAACTTCCTATTAATGTAATAAACTGTTTATCACAACCCACACGGCCTATGAGTTTAAATGATTTTTACATTGTAAATGGCTATATAAGCACCTTCCTAATGTCCTTGATTTTGCTTCTTTGCCCTGCAATATTTACCTTTTAAGATAAAGTTTGCCAACCCCATTCTTGAGTGTAAGCTGCATGAGAGCCCAGAGCATGTCCCTTTACCTGCTCTACATACCAGTGCCTCGCTCAGGGCCTGACACAGAGGTGGGCGTTCAATAAATGTCGGTCTATGGAAATTATCTCCCTTTCATCCAGGCCCTCAGGGGAAGGCAGTAGCTCAGTAGGAAGAATTATTATTGCATCCAGAAATCTCATTTGAACTCCAACTCTCCTGTTTATTGGCTGTGATACTCTGGTAAGTTTATACCCATTCCAGAGCTTGGAATGTAATGGAAAGTAAATACAAGTTTGACTAAAGGAATGGAGAGTGGATCCAAAACATAGATCTGGAAGTAAATGAATGTTAAGGTAAAAACAGGACATATTTTAGCCGACTATAATGAGCATATTAAAAATCAATGTCCAAGAGTTAATTGACCAGTGTTTCTTTAGAGGTCCGAGCTCCTGTGGCTGGAGTGTGCAGACATTGGCAATGACCCTCTCCTAGGAGAGTAATAGAAGGGCATTTCTGAATGGCACGGAACCCCAGGAACACATGCCATACTGTCACGATCTGGATTTATGCTGATTAAGCTGTGAGATTTATATGTGTGCTGGTCACCTGGGGTTGCCTTTCTCCACATATCACAGCAGGGAAAGGAGGACTTTCTTTGTTCATGGGTCTATGTGTGAATTTCATGGAAATTATAATGCTGATATATCAGCACTTCAAGCTTTTTTCTTAAGGGAAGCACAGACTTGTAAGAAGAAAGAAGAGAAGACACAGAAATCTGGGTGACTGCCACCAGGCTAAATTGAATTTGTCATGAATAATAAAATAAAGATAAAATATGCCTTATTATTTGCAAATTTTAACTAAATCTATTAGCACACATTTAATTATAGCTATAAAAGTTGTCATCAAAGTGGCCTGCTCTAATATGAACATCAAAAAAGTAGACAATGAAATCTTCATTAGTTAATTGAAATTTCTTCATTTAATGAAGTGTCATTCTGATAGATTATGTGAAATAAATGATATGCACTGTAGTTTACAAATGAAATGGTGACAGTAAAAATGGTTCAAAAGAATAACATTGTGCCTCTGCTTTATTCACTCATTCATTCATTCATTCATTCAGTGCCCTCACTCTTGTATAACATAACACACAGCACACATGCTGCCCAGTGTCAGTGATGGCAGTATCCAAGACAAGGGAGGGAACTCAGTAGGCATTTCTGTGTGCACAGACAACCATCTAGCCAGCTCTCAGCCATCACACACCCAGAGGAAGAAACACTCAGTGCCAAAAACACTTGCATTTTACTCAGGATAAAAGGTGTCATCTACAAGGTTATTGCTGTAATGGGACATTACAGACAGTATCTTACATCTGTGGGTGAATTGCTCAGGGGAGATGCCAATGACTGTGTTAGGTTGAGGCTAGGATGAAAGATTGAGGATGATTAGATGCCTGTCTCTCCCACTACTGCACGGCCCTCATCCATCCTTCATAGATTGCAAAGTGAATTTAGAAACTTCATTAACTGATAAAAGTCCCAGGATAGCGCTTGCTGCAAGTGAATGCAGTAACACTGGCTGTTGGAGAGTGGGCCAAGCCCAGGAAGCCAGCAGGAGGCATTATTCTGACCTTGGGATGTAAGCTAGCGTGTTCAGATTCACTTGGTAGAAGGTTCCCTTCCCCCTCCCACACACACCTGTGCTTTTGAGTGACAGTTGTACACACCAGCTGAGCTGAAATCTATCCTGGATCCTGTCTCCCGATGATTAGAGATTGAGGTCACCATCTCCCAACCCTCCATTTGTACCTCCTCGCGACTTCCTGAAGCCACCTCTTCCCTTGCTCTGTGTCCTATGAGTCTCTAGATTGCGGAGGCCCAAGTCCCCAAGATCCAATTCTGGGTTTTCTTAGTGCCATCATAGCTGCCCCAAACTAGCATGTTGAGGAGAACCTCAGGAGGTGTGTGATGGGAACCATGCAGGCTAAGAGAGAAGCAATCCCTCACTTCCCATCAACACCAGGGTGATGGGGCACTAAGCCTGGTTTCCTAACAGACAGGCTCAGCTGCCTGGATTAGAATCCCAGAACTGCACCTCACAGCCCTAAGAACTTAGAGAATTTACTTAATATCTTTGTGCCTTGGTTTTCTCCTCTGCAAAAATGTGTTTGTTTGTTTTTAAAAATAGTACGTATCACATAGAAAAGTTAATATGCATAATCACTTACTTGGTCTAGCTCCTGGCAAGTTCTGTATAAGCATGTATACTTATTTGTATCCTTACTAGCAATGGCTGGTTTCCTCTTTTCAGTCTATTTTTCCAGATCATCCTTTCACCCAGTGTTTCCATGGCTTGCTATACCCCTAATATCTTTTCACCTTGTCCAACCTTTCCTCTCACTGCAATCCCATATGCTTTTCTCCCCCGCTCATCCCCCCAAAACCCATATGCTCCAGCCATGTAACTCCCTGGCTGTGTCATGCCATCTTGCCTTTGCACATGCTGCTGCTTCTAACTGAAACAGTCACCCCTTTGACCTTGATCCTCTGTATGTTCCGCTCCAGTCTTCAATGCTCTGTGGCCATCACCTGGATGATCTCCTTGTCATCTCTCAACATGACCAGGCTACGTTAGGTTTCTCACGCCCCTTATCAAATGACACTGTGCTTGTCTCCATCACAATCCTTGTCAAATTAAATTATATTTTATGCCTCCCACTCTCTCATGTTTATAACCACATTCTTGATAATTAGCACATGGTCTTATTTATACTCAATATAAGTAACTCAGTAACTGAGAAATGAAAGGAACAGTGACTGAGTTTTAGAGAAGAAATGAAGGATGTTTCCATTGAGGACATCCTCCCTTTGTTCCCGAGTCAGTGATCTTCACTTATCACCACAGGGACTCGGAGATGTTAATTTGACAACCCTTTGAAAAATCACGCAAGAGAAACTATAATTCCACAGGTACAGTCTAGTTATCTTGAGGTGACAAAAATGAGTTAATAACAGGTAGTTTAAGTCAACATGCCAAGCATTTCTGCTTCTCAAACAACCCAACTCCTGTCTAAGGCTAGAATGGGACATTTATTAAAAACACTAGCAAAGTCTGTCAAAGTGAGACCTTTCATACCCATAATTCCTACCATCTGTAACATCTTATGTTACATAAGATCCCCAATTACCAGTAGCAGTGTTAATCCATCATCTGTCCCAAATATTTTTAGATGTTCTTTATACACTCCACTTAGCTCCCCTTTTCTGTTTTTATAAATCTATGTTCTTTACTTGCCACAATTAATTTTGTGCTGACTTTATCATATCAGGGGACTATCCAAAATACTTTGGAAATTATTTTTCAGAAGTAGTATGAGGTATAATAACATGTTATATTGGAACCAAAGAAAACAATTACAAGTCTCTTAATTAAGGAGAGCCAATCAAGTTTTCATCTCCCATCATATAATATTACAAATAGACTTCTTACAGGATTATTCTTTCTACCTAGATAAGAAGTCACTTTGTAAGTCTGTGGTATGATTTGTAATAATAGGATAGAAAGGGATATATTTTCAAAAATTCATAATGCTAATTATTTCATAATGTATCTATTCTATTAATTCTTAACCAGTACTGAAGTACTGGTTTACTTAGAGTTATATACTCTTTAAGTTCTAGTTGGACATCCAGAAACTCCAAGTTAAATAAATATGAGCAATTATTTACCATTTGTTAAACAAGAAGGTATAGAACTGTACCTCTATTTCTTTTGGGGAAAAAAGGCAATACTAACATACATCCCTAAATAGAATTGTGTGTCTTGTAAGGTATTGAACTTCTCTGTGATACAAATTTAGAAGCAAAAATGAGATAGCACATACCAAAGAGCCTTAAATAATAAAATCTGATTATTGGCACACTTCATAAGTAGAGGCTATTTTATGTGTCACACACATTGTGGGTCCCCACACCAGAGCCCCTAGGTCTACCTGGATGTCAGTGGTGGTTGTGATGGGCAGTTACCATGTGCAGTGTAAGCGGTCTACCCAGGAGCCAACTCTCTCCACTTTTTTGTTTCCTGGCATGCACGCTCACACACAAACAGGTAAATTGTGTATTTGTCTAACTGGGGCACAAAAAGGAAAAACATATATTAAAAAAAGAATTCCTGCCAAGGAAATGGAGCTAAGGAAATGGATATATCCACAGGTAAAGAGACAATATTGAGAATTTAAAGACAATAATTGGTAAAGTTATTGCTGATTATTTCTAAATGTGAATAAAATGTATTATTTTCTATGAAAATGCAAACAACTAGTAAAATACAAATATATAAAGTGCAGGAATAAAGCTCATAAATATGGAAGAAATTAAGTGAAATGACTAGCTCCCTAAAAATATGGGTTGAAACGGTTTCTTAAACAATTGTTTTGGATCTTCAAACAACATACAATTGTTTAGTTTTTTAAAAATTTAAACCCACTCTCACCACTTCTATTTACCATTGTAGTAGAGGTTTTTGTTAGTGTTGGAGGGCAAGAAAAAAGAAATCAAAGGGAATAGGGTTGATAAAGTAAAACTTTGGGTCCTTATTCATAGATAGACTAACTAAATTAGAAGACTTACAATAATGGATGGCAAGACTCAATTGTTAATATGCTATTCTCCCCAAACTAATGTGTAGATTAAAAGAAATTCCCACCAAGTTTTTTTGGGGTAGAAATCGACAAGCTGTTTCTAATATTCCCATGGAATGAAAGGGCTAGAAGAGCAAAACTTATTTTAAAAAGAACAAAATTAATTATTTAATGGAACAGCAATTAGCATTTCTGAGAACATATTTCCGGAAACTGGCTAAGACAAATAGTGTGGCACAGACATTGTCAGATATACGTCACAGAAGGATGGGTGTTGACTGTGCAGAGAGTGGATGAGAGGAGGAAGAAAGTAAAGTCAGTGATCTAAGGGACAGATAATGAAGCTTGGAGTAAATAAAGCAAATGAGCCAGGGAGAATTTGATAGTTTTTGAGAGCCCTTTAGAAACGATATTTGTTAGGTATCAATAATCAGTTGGAAGAAGAAGAAAGAGTAATGCCTATGAGTTGGGCTTGAATCTAAAGACACTGTGAAAATGGAAACTCAAGACGAAACCCGGGCATTTCCAAATTACTTTCTGCTGATCTTCTGTGATATTCAGAAGCCCCAGGACAAAGAAAAATACATCCACAGTACCTAGCAACTTTATTTTTAGAATGAACATATTGTCTTTGCTAACCAGAGTTCTAGAGACAAATTTGAACCAACTAATAGTGCTTATAGATGCCAGGATAAATGACTGTGGCCTGTTAGGGCAACACGCGTAGGTTGCTATCCAAGGTGCTGAATAGATTTGTCTAGTTTTTGGAGATGCCTTCTGTTGCACTTCTTCGCTAGCCTCTGATGGAGTAGCTGCCTAGTCCCAGACTGAGCAAGGCTCCACCTGAATAGCACACCTGCCCTTGCTAGGACTAGCTGACTCAGACTTTTGATCAAGACATCAACCTGACTTCTCAGCTGGATTCCTAGCAGACCAGCGGCAAGCTGCAAGTTCTCTGTGTCCATGGAAGTTAAAAATATCCTCACAGATAGGTAAATATTTTCTCTAGGGATAAAACTGACCAACCAGGAGAGTAGAAAATTTGTTACTGTGGATGGTTGTGAGCTGTCAAAATTAATTCTCAGGGATTCATCTTAGCAAACTCAGGTTTCAGAACCCCGAAGTTTGCAGGAAGCTTCTATTGAGCATATGTTGAGCTTGGTCCTCTAAGGGACATTTTCCTGCCCTCAGGAACTTAAAATCTAGTTGAAAAGCAAACATATAATTTAAAGTACTATATGGTGACCTATATTTAGTATCAAATAAATTAAATGCATGAGGAACTAAGAAGAGAGGATTAGCATGTACTGGGTAGATGGGGAAAGCTTCATGGAGGAGGTGAGTATGACCTGGGCCTTGATGTAGTGGTAGACTTCAGATAAACGATGAGGAAGAGGGTGTGCATTAATGGCAACATGATGGAGTAGAAATTCCCATGGTACATTTTGGAGGTAAATACCTCCAGATTCAACCTACAGCTCCCTATCATTTCATCTTCCTCACACATAGAATACCACCACCTTTATACCCACCTCCACAGTGATTAGATCATTTTTTTTCATACAAAATAAGATTCTTTCAAATATATTGACATTTGGAAGAAAATAATTTAATAGCTGCCCCAAGTACATTCAATATTTTTCTAGAAACATGCTTCTTTGAGGTATAAGGGGCCTTTTAAAACTATTGGTCCTCAAGTCACAACATGGAAGACTTGGGTGGCTTAGAAATGGTTAGTGAAATAATAAATATAGCTTTGTCAGGGTGCAAACAAAGACTATTAAAAATGATGAGAAAGCACAAAGAGGAGGTATCTGAAAATATGCTATTTGATGGGAAAAACTGAAAGATTTCAATGAGAAAAGACTTTCTTAAGCGAATTTACAAGAACTTTCAGCCTAAAAGACTCTTTCTAAACTAAATTCTAGGACATCTAAAATCTTGTCACAATTTCAAAGGGTATTTTGATGGAGGTATTTTTATGATATCCAGGATACCTCCAGGATTTTTGCACTTTATGTAATAGAAAACAGGCAAGAGAAGAGCTATAGAAGTAAAAAATACAGTCCCCCAAGCTTGATTTGACCATGAAAGAAAAGCTCCCTTCTTTGGAGTTTGAGTTTTGAGCTGGAGCAGACAGAAGGGCCAAAACCTCTCATTATTTAGATACCATGTAGGTGTGATCAGGAGCATTTTCTACTAATAGAGATCAGGATTTTGACATTGGATAGATTAATGCACTTAATGAATATAGTTTACATAAATTAATCAATATTATCGTCAGTATTATTTAATCAGTCATATAGTTTGTGATGAGTAGAGTGCATAATTTTCCTTTTTTAAAAAGTAGATTTTTATTGATTTCAGAGAGGAAGGGAGGGGGAGAGAGAGAAACATCAATGATGAAAATCATTGATTGGCTGCCTCCTGCACGCCCCCCACTGGGGATCAAGCCTGCAACCTGGGCATGTGCCCTTGACCGGAATCGAACCTGGGGCCCTTCAGTCTGCAGGCCAATGCTCTATCCACTGAGCCAAATTGGCTAGGGCTCTTTTCTTATCTTTTTTTTTAAATTTTAAATATATTTTCATTTATTTCAGAAAAGATGGGAGAAGGAGAGATAGAAACATCATTGTTGAGAGAGAATTGTTGATCAACTGCCTCCTGCAAAAACCACACTGGAGATGGAGCCCACATCCTGCAAACTGGGCATGTGCCCTGATTGGGAATCGAACAATGACCTCCTGGTTCATAGGTCGATGCTCAACCACTGAGCCATGCTGGCTGGACAAGAGTGCATAATTTTCAAACAGCCAACACTTAGGAATTCTATCTAGTCATTGACAACCTAAAGCATAAAATCAGGTGTGAACACAAATTGCAAATATTCACCAGGTTTCATGAATTCAGCCAGCTGAACCCTTCATCCTATCCTTCCAAGAGAACCCTGATTAACAACAAACCTTCTGGTTGGTATGAAGGGTGTTCAATTCCTCACTAGCTGTATTCTTCTTGACAATCACACATAAGCTTTACTCAATTTTTCCTGTCACGGAACTCTCAACCCTCACTTAATTAGGATTTCTCCCTCCCTCTCTCCTCCCTCCCAGCTTTTGTCCACTTATAATTTGTCCATATGTCAATTTATAGAAAATGTCCCATTTCTATTAATTTCTTTTTTTCTTTTGTATAAGACACCATAGAAGGGTTCTCTTGGGGATCCTGATCCATTGAGAACACACATAATTAGGTCCCAGGTGATTCGCTTGCAGGCATTGAAAGTAATACTATAGAATAGTGTCAATGTTCCACAGTGAAGAGAATTGCCTTGGTGCTAAAGTTGCCTGAAAAACTGTACTTATAAGGAATAGATTATTTGCTGATTTTGCCAAATTCACAAAGTGCTACTGTCCTTAAAATAATGATTGAAAGAGCATTTATTAGGGTTTCTTAGCCTCCTCAGACAAGTATATCTCATGCATTTCTGTACTTATTTTATGCTTTTTTCCTAATGGAGAGTCTTTGCTGAAATGAATAAGACACAGCTGATATCAAGAGCAGTACATTTTTGGGTATTTCATGTTGTACTTGAAGAAACTGAGGCATCGAGAAGTCAAAGGCAGATGATGTGCTTTCCTGGTGCTCAGAACAGATCTTTGGCAAATATCTATGCGTGTCACATATCTACGATCATGTGCTTATCGCCCACTCCACCTTGAACATCATATATAAAATAGAGGTGTATTTTTAAATATATGTACCAAATTTTAATTTTCACTTCACACCCAAAACTTCTGTACAAACAAAAAGAGGCAAAGCAGGCAAAAAATCACAATGATAGCAAAGAAGATATGAAAACTTTAAAACAGCTTCGTGTATGCACCAGCTTTCATAGATGTAGTGGGGAAATTGTAGAGGGTTTGTTTCTTTAAGATAAAATTTCAACATTTATTATGAATATCTAGAAAACTCACAGCTGTCCAGGATACACAATTGAATGAGAAGTCTCTGAATTCTACTGGATGCTTAGATTCCCAAATTGAGAGGGTTTTATTTTTCTTTTGAGGAAGCATGAAATTATTTTTACTTCAATGTGATGATGTATTAAAAACTTCAGTTTGCCATTAATATCTTAGTATAATGGTAATGACTAGGAGTGAACTTTGAGGAAGCATGATATTAATTGGTAGTTAAAAGATAGCATCCAAGACTTTCTTTCTGGTTATTAATTAATATGCCAGTCTGAATGGGTCACCACAGTACAAACATTTATTGCCACTTGTTTTGAGCTTTTTTTTAAAACTACTAATTCCTTGTGGTCCATGAAAAGTTTCTGAGAACAAAGTTATAATGCCAAAATAGCAGTGGTTCTGAGAAATGTAATTTTCCTTTTGTTGCTTGCCCCCCAAATAAATATGGGAGTAACAGAAAACAGTTTATTTGTAAACTATGAGACAACAGATATGAAATATAGTTAACATTGACATGAAGACTGTTGTTAGCACTTTCCCTAAACCCCCCCATAGGTCTTGGACGCATGTGCATGCAGCATAGAAACCATGATTGTTAAAGGACTCCTGATGCCTGGCGGACAGACTGTTAAAAGAATTTGTCTCCCACAATAGCTCTGGAGTGGGCCTAAGGTCCACCACCTGCCCGTGATCACAGACATTCAGTTAACCTGCCCTCCTGACACTCAGAGGCAACCTATCAGACCCTGGGCTTTGGAGAACCCACATCCTGGCGAATGAATTTTGGCTTTGAGACAAGACCACCTGGCTAAACTGGGGCAGGCCAGCAGCCCCTCCCATGTATTTGGTCCCTTTTGATAGAAAGTCTAGTTAAAAAATGATACCCGTGCTCAACTATTTGCTCTGCAAGTCCATTCCTCTTTCCAAGACTGACTCTCCTTTCCGGATAAAAGAGGAAAACAGACCCAGTGATGATGAACATTCAATGCCTCTATGTGTCCAGTCTTGACAGTTGTTGCCCAAGGATACCATGTGGCTGCCAAACAGAAGAACTTTTCTTAAGCTGAATATTGAATGATGTGTTCACCCATCGTTACCCCATTTTCTGGCTTCCTCTGGGACATTAGAACCCCGAGGCTTGAAAAGTTCCTCAAGGCCAACTAGTATGATTCTATTCTGGTGGGAGAACAGCCCCCCAGGCCGCTGTACTGGTTCAGCTTGAAAAGCTTTAAGGAAAAGGGTCTTTCCTCTCTCTGTGGACTGACATTTAGATACAGACCACGGAACCTGTCCTGCCATGGCTGGATTTCTTTGATAAAAATAAAACAAAACACATGTATACCTCCCCTTTTCTTGGAGGACTCAAGGGAATGCCAGCTGGCCAAAAAATCTGGAAAGCAGTGGTGTGACAGCTCCTTTCTTGGGACATTGTGAATGGCGCCAAGCTCTAAGGTACCCAGACCCAACTTCTGGAATGATCATCCACTTGGTAACTTCCTGTCATTATCTAGGCCAGACTGAGGATTTATTTTAAAGTATCCAGTCTCATCCCATAGTAGTATATATAGGCCACATGGTGAAAAGGAAAGAGCATGGAGTTGGGAGTGAGGCATCCTGGGTTCTAGTCCTTCATTGGGGCAGTAGGGTCCTGATTGACTTCGCCCTCTGTTCTTTTTTTCCAACTGAGATTAGATTTCCTGGATTTCATTCCAAGCTATGATCTTCAGACAGTATGACTCTAGGCCAGTGGTTCCCAACGTGGGGCACATGCCCCATGAGGGGGCGCAATTTGATTTTTAAGGGGGGTAATTCGAGAATGAGATATTAACAGTGAATTTTTTGCATTTCTTATGGTTCTAGGGGTCTCATATATAGTATATAAATATATATTGTGACATATTTATGCATTTCAGTTCTCTACTATATGTTTTGAAACTTTATTTGCTTTTTTTTATATCACTTCATATTATTTTTTAAACAATTTCTTAGTGATTTCTTCCTCAGTACTTCAACTGCCCTTTCGTTCTTTTATTTTTCTCTTTCATGGATGCCATGTTCTTTGGAAGCTTGTTTAGACCAAGTTAATGTGAAGAGGAGTTCACTTTTTGAATAATAAGAATTATATGTCACATAGGAGCATCAAGATTTTAGAGAAGCTTAGGTGGGGCATGGCCAAAAAAAGGTTGGGAACCACTGCTCTAGGCCTTGTCATACCATCAGTCATCAGGATAAGGTGGGGTGATGCTTAGTGGACTCCACTTACTAAGAAAGAATGTGGGAGTCAGTCATTTTAATGACAGGTAGCCTTCGACTCAAAGGTAGTCTTAGGCAGAGAGGGCTCCTGGAGATGGTTGGTTTTCAATGTCCATTTCAGAGAGGAGACGGGTGAGACACAGCTGAAGTGAGTTTCGCAAGATCACACTGTGAGTGAGTAGGCCTAGAACTAACTGCAGGAACTCTGACCAGGCTTTACTCAAGGCAACAAGCTGGCAATGGGGTCAGGGAGAAGCTGTGTTTTAAAGACAAGGTAACCAGAAAACATAGATTTTTTTCCCCTCCAAATTCCCCCCGTTTTCTGATAACTAATGAGTACCCCAGAACTCTATTGTCACGGGAATGGTCCACAGAGAACAAGGCTCCTATGAGGGGCTGAGTGCCCCGCACTATGCAAATAGCTGCAAAGTCAGCAAACTTACCCACAATTTCAAGCCAGAGCTCCACGTCCTGGTCCCTGTGACAGAGGGTTGAAGATCTGTCCTGTTGTCTGGGTGTCCTTCCTCCTAACATGTCCCCGACTTCCAAGACAACCACTTTCGACAGCCCACCTACAACAGCACACCTATCTATCCTGGCTTCTCTCCTGCGAACTGATTCAAACACAGGTGATTTTCCTCTTGCAAACTGAAAGGGGACTTCGGAGGGGCATACATCCAGCAGAAAGGGAAAATGCCGATGATTAAACACGTGCACACAGAAAGGCTGCACGTGTGGTCTGCAGTCTCTGGAAAGAGAGGGGGCGTGCCGAATCCCACACACCTGGGCTGGAACCTCCACATGCATTTTTCCTTTTTCTGGATCCCTCTCTCTCTCTCTGCCAGGATACCAGTCGTGTTTCTTGTAGCTGAGCCGATACAGGAAATCAAATACTTTGTGTTTCTATCACTATACTTCCCAGAGAGATTACACATCTAGAATTTAAACACTACCACAAACGATCAGCAATTTCTGATTGTTACAGGCGTAGTTAAAGGACTCCAGTGGCAAAGTTCAACATCTCCAACTTTTGCCTTTGGAGGAGGGGGTTTTGTTTTAGACATTAAAGGTAAGGCTCTCAAGTCAACTTATGCTCTGCTGGGTTGAGTCAGTCAGGATACAAATTAAGGTCCATATATTGCAGTGACAAGAAGGAAACGGTTATGTAAATACACAAGTATTAACATCAATCTGTATTAAATTATGTAAACATATACATCTTCTGAGGTCAGTACATAGATCCTCTTCTTGGAGCAGAGCTTTACTGAAGCATTGCTCGAATCTGTTTGGAAGTCGATTCATCGTTCAAGTGCTTTGTAGTGAACCTGGATGGAGAGAGAATGATGGCGTTCACTGTGCAAATAGTGCTCTGTGAAAGCTCCAATAATGACTCACCAGCCCATCTTTGCCTTGGGAGACATAAATGATATTTATAAATCAAGCTTAGGCTTGGTTCTTTAGACAGAGAGCCACATTCCAATGCCCAGAGTATTCTCATATGGATTGAATATTTGATTCTTCCTTCCAGAGGAATTGTGTATTACGATTATTAAACAAATAGATCAAATACTCAAATAATTATGGAGGAGATATTAAGCAGTCTCATTTACAGGGAAGTAGACTTCTCATGACTGAATGCAGGATCCCGGCCATCTAGGCCACCCCTGCTAAGTCACGAATTTGAAAATATGGATTTGCATAGCAACATAGCAGCTCTAAAACATTTCTAGTTTTCTACTTTCCAGGCAACACTTATCCCCATTGACACCACCAGGGGGCACAAATGGAAGTGAACAACAACAACGACAAAAAATGATGCCATCTGCATCCTCCCACTAACCTGGTGCAGAAATAGTTTATGAGAAGGAAAGGAGGGAGAAGTAACATGTAATAAAATCTTGACCATGCCCTAGGCGCTCCATGTAAGTTCTCATTTCACTGACACTAACTCTTTGCAAGAGAGTTTCTTACCTCCATTTGACAGATGTCAAAACTGAGATGTAGAGAGGCTACATGACCCGTTCCAGATCACAAAGATGACCATGAAGGATTTCTGAACAAGTTGGATACAGGTCTGGCTGCCTCAGAAGCCTGTGCTGTCTCACTTTACCACAGTGCCCAGGGGACACACACATACTAGCACTCACAGGAGACCCACAGCCTACCATAGTACCCTACTCTGGAAGTCTTGCTTGATCCAAAAACTTCAGTAACTAAAGTCTCTTTGCTAAGATGAAAAGCCAGCCTTCTGTGAAATGGGCACCACTGGAGAAAACCTTGGTTGGCCCTCATAATCCTGAAGGCTCTTACAGTAATTCTAAAACCATTCTGAACAATGATGGAGGAGTTCCACAAAACAGGATCAATCTCAGTGTCTAGTCTATTCATTTCATAGGCATCTCATTCCTTCATTGACTGAATGAAGATAATGGATGGCCCTTAATTCTCTGCATTGTGATGATGAAATGAGACAACGTGACTGGGAGCGGAGTACAAAACATTAAGTGTTGTACGCAGGCGGAATATTACTGATCTATCCCTGAGGCCTGGGAGGCTGCTTTGTCTAATGAGCCCCTACTAACCACCACCATTAAGCAGTGTGGCTGGGAGTTAGGGCCACAACCTGCGGGGTCACCCAGACCTGGGTTGAGGTCCTAGCTTGGCCATCTGCTATGCAACTTTTGGCAAGTTATTTGACTTCCCTAAATCTCAGTTTCTTCCATCTGTAAAAAGGAGATGATAAAAATGGCGCTGACCTTATTAACAGGTTGTTGGGAAGAGCAAATGTATTACAATATGCAAAGGACTACGCCTGATGCCTTAGCCCTCAGTCCCTAACAGCATCTACGTTTGCAAAGGATCTGAAGCGTTGGCCGCCCCTGGCAAAGCTACCCCGGGCCTGAGGCTCACCTGAGGGCATTCAGCAGCCCCTCCACACTGTCCGGGGCCTGTTCCTTCAAAACCTTTATGCAGCCTTTCATCTGGGAGGAGAAAACACAGCATCTGTTAATATCCTAGTAATTCTGTCCATAACTTCTGTCCATTATAGTATTTGTCCATAATAATATCACATTATTCCTGCTCACAGAAATGACCAACAGACCTTCTTCTTCCCCCACCCCCAGGCCAGTGACTTGCTCCTCTGGGCTTCCAGAAGGTTCCACATCAGGTTATACTGTCCTGCAGTTGAGCATTTTACGTATCTGGCGTGTGGGGACACAGACTTGAGCCTTTGATCTTCTTGTCTTTTACTGAGAGCTAAGGGCAGGGCTTTTCCTCCAGGAGGTGCTCAGTGGAGACTGAACGGATTATAAACCTGACCACTTTATCCCATCCCTCTGCCCTGAATGCTTTTCCTCCTTCAGCTGTTTGTTAAGACTCAACTGAAGATCACTAACACCAGGAAGCCTCTTTTGACTGCATTACCTTCACCAGGTGGAAGTCACCGCCACCTTCTTGCATTCGGAATAGTGCACTGGCAGTTAGAGAACCTCAGAGGTGTTAGTGCCCACACTGACCGACTCCCTCACTAGACAGGAGAGGACTGGGAAAGACCAGTGGTTGGGAATGTGAACCACATGGAGGCAGAATGACTGGGTTTCACCCATGCCTACTTGTTTAATATCTTCATGAACCTAGGCAAGTTTCTTGGCTTTTGTGCCTTTGGAATATAATTTATTCAAAATTTGGGGAGATTATGAAAATCAAATTTAGATCATAGTATATTATGCATATCCTGGAAATTTTTTTTTTACAAAGGAAGAATCTTGCTGCAAAGAATATGGTCACTCATTTTAAACTCAAATGTTCATGCACTATATCAGATTTGGGTACATTCAAGACCTCTTTTATAGTGGTCACTTATCAACATTTACTGGGAGTATGTATACCTCTGGTATGCTGTAAGTTTTTATTTTTTTAAAAAAATTGGATTGATTTTAGAGAGAGAGAGGAAGAAAGAGAGGGAGAGAGAGAAACATCGATTTGTTGTTCCACTTATTTGTGCACTCAATGATTGATTTTTTTTAAGGCGCTCCTACTGGGATCGAACCTGCAGCCTTGTTGTATTGAGACAACGCTCTAACTGACTGAGCTACCCAGCCAGTGTGAAAGTTTTTCTTAAAAGCCTGATAAACCCTGATAGTTGGATGGAGGTAGCCAAAGCACAGGGTTGAGAATCATTTGGGGGTCATGTATAGGCTTATTGAGAAAGAATGTCATGGTCAATCAGAGATGCCAATCATGGGTACAGGATGGGACCAAACTGTGCGATGTAGAGATTTGTTCCCTCTCCCAACGGAGCTCGTAGTCCAGTGGGAGGAGAGAGACAAATAGCTCATTATCCTATGTTCTTGTAAAAGATGCTAAAGGAGCAATGGGACCATAGATTAGAACAGGGTTGTAAGAGCAGTGGGTACCCTTTGGGAATGTCTAGTTCTATTTCAGGCTGATTAAAGTCATGGGTGTGAATAACAAGTTGCAGTTAGGATAATAGTCAGGGCTAGATTCAATGTGGGGTTCATTGTATGTTAGGAAGTTAGGGGCATTTTCCTGTAGAAAACACCCTTGGTGAGTGTTAAATAATCTAGCAATGTGACTAATACAGAAATTGAGCAGAGGAAGCAAGACTGGAGATAGGAGGAGCACCTACCACTAAATATTTTCTTGGTAAACAAATAATTACAGAAAAGTAAGTAAGTCTCCCTGAAGAGTCATGTCTAGCTGTATTAGGAAGCTGGAACCTCAAAATGAGTAATCCAGGTTGCATTTTTCATTGATAGATTTTCTCACATTCTGCACATCCATGGCCCCTCTGGGCAGGTAGACTTTCTGTGTGTCCAGGACTAAAGCATCAAAGACACTGTTCTGTGCAGATGAAGGAGCATAGAGGGTGCCAGACTGTTAGTACAAAGAGGTCCTATTCTGTACTTAAAAGGCTTTGAGTCAACAAATGGAATACACTACTGGGGGGTGCTTGAGACAAGTGCTGGGCTGACAGGACGCATGTTTTTATCCCACTATCAACAGGAAATCACTTGCACACCAACATCAACTGTTTTCCCCTTATATTCATTCATTCGTTCATTCATTCATTCAGCAAAAGCTCTGTGGAGCATCTATTGAGTCCCATGCTCTATGTGCCATGCGCACTCCTAAGCAGTAAATCAGACATTAGGTGTATAGATAATGGTCTCTGCTCTAGTCAAAGAACTGTGTCTGTGAGGGAGTCAGAAAACCCTAAATGGTAAATGCTCTCGGGGTTGGAAAAGAAGGAAGGGCCTGATCCACACAGGGGCAGGATGAGGGATATTTGAGGAGGGTCTTAATGGAATCCACCCACAAGAGAAGAGGAAGGGCGCTCAGGGCAGGGAAAAGAGCTCAGGCACCTGCCAATGACAAAAGGCATGGGAATCTGGTGGAGGCACTGGAAAGTGGGCTGGAGAGGAAGTTGGAATGTTGTTTGTGATTTGAGGAGGGTATCTTGTGATTCAGTATCTCCTAATGCTTTTCATATAATGTATTAAAAATATATTTTGCCCTAGCTGGTTTGGCTCAGTAGGTAGAGTGTTGGCCTGTGTAGTGGACTGAAGGATCCCAGGTTCGATTCCGGTCAAGGACACATGCCCAAGTTGCAGGCTCAATCCCCAGTAGGGGACATGCAGGAGGCAGCCAATCAATGATTTTCTCTCATCATTGCTGTTTCTCTCTCTCCCTCTTCCTTCCTCTCTGAAATCAATAAAAATATATTTTAAAAATAAAATAAAAATATATTTGTATAACACGGATAAACTGAAGGGGCACTTGCAGCTAAGTGGCTGTTCATCTGCTCAGCTCCTCTCCTGGCTGAGCGGATCAGCTCCTCCACGTTCCCGTTATGCTTTTGAGGTTGGATGCTCTGTTGTAAGCACATAAAAAAGATTGGATTTCTTCCTATGAGGAGAGGTACCAGCATGGGGCTGTGTCTTGGAGAGGTCATTCTTAGTGGGTGGTGGAGGAGGGAGAAGCAAGGTCTCCTCGGCAGCATTTATGTACTCTTATTGGAAAGCACATTTTATAATATTCTTACATCGATCTTGGACGTCTTGCAGAAAGCTCCCACGGGGTGGACGTGGTCGTAGAGGATGATGACCCCCACCATCACCCTCATGCAGAACATCAGCGTTTCTTCGCTCGTAAACCTGCTCCTGTACTCCCTGGGAGAGAGGGGAAATGGCAGGGGGGTTACTTCCTGGCCCGAGCATGCTCGTATCTGGCTCCACACTGGCTGCCGGAGACTCCTCCAATCCTCTCTTGAGAACAATCCCAGACCTGCCCCAACCAGGTTAATATGCTCTTCTAGAAACCCATGATGATAATTCTCCTCGAATCTATCCCACCAGCAATTCAGTGCAAAAATAAGGTAAATTAGAGGGCAGTCAATTCTCTTCTCTTCTGCCCTTCAGTGAGCCAGCTCAGCGCGTACATCACTCCCCACCCATCAATCCTGAATATTTTATAGCAGTTCCCTCTGGCTGTCCAAGATTATAGAGAATAATGGCTTCATTATAGAGAAAAAGAATCAAGCTCATTTCCACAGAGCAGCTATCGTGTCTCCAGTCAGGGTAACTTCCTTTGTTAAGATACAGGCTGCAGATTGAATTAAATTGTGGAAGATACCTTAAAGAAACGATGTGCCAGTCACTGGGCTGTGAGTATTCGTGAAGTATGAATTTTGTGCACTTACCCTGAGAGGGTCTCTGATGATTCAGATAATTCTGGCCAATACCAGAGGCTTTCTTAATATCTATTTCCTTATGAATTGGCCCTTCAATGAAGATGATTACTGTTTTTGTCTTGGAATAACTATTAACTTTGGTATAAGCAAAATATTTGAAATTAATACCATCTTCCACGTGAAGAGAACATCAAATTTTATAAGGCATTTTTGATCCCTTTGGGCATGCCAAACACTCTGCAACTTAGATGGGGTTCTGAGACTGGTATCATATGAGGAAACCAGGGCCCAGGCAATTCAGACCACTTGTCTCTGGGCCCAGAGGGAGCTATAGATATAAGTGTAACCCTGACTTTTGAGTGTGAATTTCCTCATTCCCATGCTGCCTCATCCTCAACAAAGTCAACTATTTTTTAAAAATCTAGCAACCAGCTTAAATACAAAGAGACTGCAGGGAGTGGGAGAGAGAGAGAGAGAGAGAGAGAGAGAGAGAGAGAGAGAGAGATCTTCATTATCACTCCTGTAACAGTCTTACCACTTCTCCTGGTTCTAAATCTTCTCTCAAATCTTTTCTCCAACATATGACTAATAATATCCAGTTATTTCACCCAATCCTCCTCTTGATTCTTACACAATTTCTACAGCATCTTTCTTTGTTTTTTTGTTAATCCTCACCCAAGGATATTTTTTCATTGATCTTTTAGAGAGAGTGCAAGAGAGAGGGAAAGACAGAGAAACATCGATGTGAGAGAAACACATCGATTGGTTGCCTCCTGCATGTGCCCCAACCAGGGCCAGGGCTGGGGAGGAACCTGCAACCAAAGTACGTGCCCTTGACAGGAATCGAATCTGGGACCCTTTGGTCTGCAGGCCAATGCTCTATCCACTGAGCAAAACCGGCTAGGGCTCTACAGCATCTTTGACTCAAGTGTTGGCTCGGCCATCTAACAAGTTTTGCAATCCTTGGAGAGTCAGCTCATCTTCTCCAGCTCTGACATGGGATAAAGACACCTACCACCGAGAGGTCTTTATGAGATTAATTCAGGTAACGGATGTGTAACTGCTAATGTGCTGACCCAGTGGTAAGGAGTCATCGTCATCATTACACCAACAGGCTCTGGCTGGTGAGCTCTCGGCCACCAGTACAGCTCGGGCGTCACTTACGGCGTTTCCAGCATGACTTTACAGACGCTCGTCATGGTGCTGAGGCAGTCTGTGGTGTTCTCTATCGGCAGGGTTTTGTTCTAAGTGGGAGACACAAATGGATGTTAGCTCTGCCAGCAGCCTTTGCCCGCAGTTAAGGAAAAAGCACCTCGTTGCTCAAGTCCACTTACTTCGGAGACAAAGTGCATGGTGGCATTGCTAAGGGTTTTCAGCATGGGCGTGGCTTCCGCATAGAAGAGGGACATTCGGTTGGCCATCTCGTTATTGACTTCGTTCTCAATGTCTAGCTGATAAAAACAAGAAGAGAAGATGCGATTGATAAAGAGATGGTGAAATTCCCCAAACAATGTTCCCTGGAAATTGAAATGTAGACAAGACTATCTTCTCCCTGAGACCTGCCCCATACAGACACCGAAAGAGACGGGGAGTGCGGGTGTCTAGACCCAAGGGACCCAGGCACTCACGTGCATGTTGTTGATGCGGTTGCGGCTTATTGTCCTCCTGTAGTAGCTGAAGTCATTCTGAATAGCCGGGTTCCTCATCTGAAATTCAGAAGGGAGGGGAGAAGGGCATCTGTCAGCATCAGGTGGGGAATTCACATGGGGAGCCCAGCACTAGATCTGCAAGCACACCAAGACTTCTCTTTGCTACACGAGTCCATGCAACTTCTGGTTAAAAATAAGCACCCGGAGCTTCATTATTTAAAAATATGCCCTGTTTTCATGGGGAAGTATATTTGTTCTCAATGAGGAGCAGACACTCGAAAATGTCTCTTATTGCATGAATAGAATTTGAATTTTCACATGAAAACCACCATCTTAAGTCACTTTACCACAATGAGTGCAAATTCTCACCACATTCTATGTCTCCCTAGGGAAGGAGCTACGGCATCTCACTCATGTCGCTCTACTCCCCACCCCACAGCACTGCGGAGGATCTGTACCCAGTAGGAACTCAGTACAAGCTTAGTAAATCATCAAACATATGCGGCCCTACCTTCAGCTCATCGAATCGAAGGGTAAAATGCAGGATTTCCGCAAATTCCTTTGCCAGCGCCTGCTCTCGCTCCAGGTGCTGGGTTGGTGTGTAGGGTGGACAGGTCAGAGATTCTAATAAACTCTGAAGAGCTTTTTCTGAAAGTCAAAGGGAAAAATACATATTTGAGATGGCCTACAGAGATCCTTCAAAGGCACCATCTGCAGCCGCCGCTGACATTCTCAGAGATAACCTGCCGGGATGGGTCTTTCTTCTCCCTGTGTTTCCATGTCACTGTGGGCAGTATGATGTGTGTGGACCAGGAAGAGAAGGAGCCTTCACGCTGAGCAGGCTCCTCCACTGCAGAAGTCCCCTCCCAACCCCACACCATGGTCCCACGGTTCTGTAAATGTCTCTCCAAGCTCAGCTGCACCTTCCCCTGTTCAGTAGTGCCAACTGCAAACAGTGTTGGGAAACCATAAACACATGTTTTTGGATCATGTGCACGAGGCAGCTATTCATGATCCAGGATGAGACGGGGTGGCCCAGAACACATGGGTCAGATAACCTGCTTTGCAGGGAGAGATCTCAGGTTCCATGCCCGCTCTTCTCTGCATCTACAGTCTCACCTATTCCCAGCAATATTTCTTCTACTTACCCATTGGCATATTTACCTCCATTATTGCCCATCACATTACACCCACTTGTCTGTTTTTAAACGTTCCCTCTAGTTTTCAAGTCAATGTATTTCTAATAGCACTGAGTCATTTAATCAACCTTTTACATTAGGGGTTGGGAAACTATGATCCCCAGGTCAAATCTGGCCCTTTTATTTAAAAGTCTTATAAAAAATTTAAATGAAGTTTTATTTAAAAACAGGCACACTCATTCCTTTCTATACTGGCTATGGAGAGTTTTATGTGACAATGGCAGAGTTGATTAGTTGCAAGACCGGATGGCCCACACGCCTAAAATACATATTATCTGGCTCTTTACAGAAATGTTGCCAGGACCTGCTCTACAGTCCTTTGATGTCCTTCAGCATCTTGACAGGGTGTTTCCAGCCCTTTCCACCCCTGGGACTGCACTGTCTTCTGAGGCAGCTAGTTCTACCTTGACCTCCCCCTGCAGGGGGATCTTTTTCCTTCTGTTGAACTGAAACGTGTTCCATAGGTTTCAGTTCATGGGTTGAGATATAGACTTTGAGGAAACAGAGAAACTGATCCTGCATCAACCTGAGGGTCTTCAAAAGCTCTTTCTTCCTGAAAAACTGGTTCGGTTCATTCAACTACTCCTTCTGGGTCTTAGATTCAAGTTTTCTCAACATCATCGCTATTATCCTCCTCAATTTCACTGTTTTCTTTTTAAAATGTAGCATTTATTTGTGGCAAAAATAGAGTAGAACATGGCTATGCCCCTTCTTCATTCTAGACCAGTGGTTCTCAACCTTCTGGCCCTTTAAATACAATTCCTCATGTTATGACCCAACCATAAAATTATTTTCGTTGCTACTTCATAACTGTCATGTTGCTACTGTTATGAATCGTAATGTAAATATCTGATATGCAGGATGGTCTTAGGCGACCCCTGTGAAAGGGTCATTCAACTGCCAAAGGGGTCGCGACCCACAGGTCGAGAACCGCTGTAGACATATTGGCTAAGGAAACCTCAGCTTTCCTGTTGAGGGGAGTGGTGACATCAGATCGATGTTCACATTGAGCCTGTTGTCAAGCAGGCCTGACTTTGCTCTTGCTCCTGCAAAGCCATCTTATACCTGACAGGGTTCTATTTGTCTTGTTGTTGTTGTTCTAAAAATTTTCTATATTAAATTTTTCTGTGTTAAATTTATCACATGACTCCTGCCAACCAAGTTCTTCTTGGGTTAGCAGGTAAACTGAATCTCCCAACTTCTCTGTCACCCAGAAATGTGATCAGACCACAGTGAAACTGTTTAGAGTCGCACTTAGCTGAGAATAGGACCAAAGGGACCACCAATAGAGACACTCTAAACGTGCCAAGATATTCAGGAGAAGAAACATCGCAGTGAATTGAAAGAAATGAAAAGGACAGGTGGTGTTGTCCAAGAATGGCCTCTGAAAAGACACAGCGAGTGGATGGGGGCCATTTCCTCAGGCACTGAGCTCTTCCTGTGACTTTCACCAACACCATAATACAACTTCACACATGGGACGTGAAACTAGAAACACGAACTCACCTAGCCTTATGGAAAACTCATAAAATCTCTTTAGCCTCACGACCAGAGGACACACTGCATTCCATGCTTTTTCTTGAAGCTGGATGTCATTGGGATTTTGAATGGCCTATAAAAAAATCACAGGATTGTTTAGAAAGAAAATAAGCTCCACGTCAAAATGACTTAAAATTCAGAGAGAATCTACATTTTCAAAAACCCAATTTCCAAAGCAATTTACTAATGTACACTTGTTAAATGGACGTCAGTTCATCAGACTGTCTTCCAGGATGCTCCGTTAGAATGGAGGTTTTAGCACCGATCATAGTGCAAATGACTCTGCAATTAGATTCTGAGTCAGTGTATTAGTTTCTCTTATCTTACATGTAAAAAATTCACATCTAACAGGAAGCAATGCAACCCTCCTCCATCACCATTTATTCTTCTAAGTAGAGCTGGTGCTCATTGTGAAATGAAAATTCTGTAGATCTTTTCCGTTCTCTGTAATACGTGTTGCAGTCCTGCCAGTCTGTGATGTTACCTAAATTACCTACATTCGTGGTGACCTCCTAAGTAGAAAAACAACTCTTTAACAGGCTGTTACTTTCTTAGAAATGCTGTTTTGTCTGGGCTTCAGCAGCTGGAGGACTGTGACGTCAGCGGTATTTATTTTCCAGAAGGATTTTGGCAGCGGCAGTAGGGGAGTGTATGTCTGTGTGTACATGTGTGTGTGCGCATGAATGTGTGTATGTGGTGGTACTGCCACAAAACTAGTTCTTTCAAATAAGAAGGATGAGAAGTACCTTGCCTCTCAGGCATTTGGAAGTCTCAAAAGCCACACTGACAATTTCCTTTTTTGCTTTGGTGGCTGTCTTGTTTTTCATGTATTTATTTATTTTTAAATCTCCTAAGTCAGTTCCAAATGACAGACCTGCAGGCTACGTGAAGTGAGATAGTTCATGACTGCTGTTTGTGGTGCCGGTGGAACCCGCCCAAATTATTATAAAATGTTGGAAAGTTCATAGAAACCCAGGTCTCCTGACTCATATTTCAAGTGCTGTTCACAGACTTTCTAGGTACGTTGACTTCAAATGAAGTAACAGGCTGACAAATCATTGTGTGCATGTGAGTCTTGCAATATCACATGTGTGTCTGGGAAGAGAATGGCTAATATTTGACATGGCCTACAGCAGTGTGTGCTCGGATTAATGCCCTACAATACAAGGGGTTATTCATACGCTTTTTTTGAAAGGACACATTACCGTCCTTGTTCTTCCTACTACACTAGGAAATACTAGGCCTATTACTTAATCCTGCTGTGTGTGTGTGTGTGTGTGTGTGTGTGTGTGTGTGTGTGTGTGTCCCTTCTCCCACAAGGGTGCTGTCAGCTGGGTATTGTCATTGGCATACGTCTCGGATCTCCGGGCCCGCGCCCTTGTACGCCTGCAGGTCGGCGAGGATGCTCTCGGAATCCTGGAGGACGGCACTGATCTGGTTCCATATCTCCCGCTCCCCTTCCGTGGGCTGGGCATCTGCACAGAAGGGACACAAACAGACACGGAGCGCTTGCGTTTACAAACAACTGGGGAAGAGGTCAGCACGCAGTTTGACTTGTCAGACAATCTTATTTTATTCCTGCAGGTTTGGTATTTACTCTTTAGTATAATAAGCTACAGGGAAGGGACCATTAACTCGTGGCCACTACTCGGTGCAAAATACTCATCCATCTTTCTGTACACAGGATACCAAGTACGTGGGAATCATTATGGGTTCTCCTTAACTCGTGGAACACACTTTCTGCACACCTACTAAGTGTCAATAGGTGCACCAGGTGCTGGGAGGTATAAACATAGTCTTTTTGAAACCACGTTTAATAGGAGAAACTATTGAATATTTTCCATTATGATTAAAAATCGGTGAATCTGAGTATAGATTGGAAAAAACCATTCCCTTCATATTTCCACATAAAAATAAGCTTAAAAGATTAGATAATTTTCCTTCAGAGCCAAGAGAGAGGCATCTTTCCAGAGCACACAAACAAGTGGCACATTCGACCTTACATGAGGGAAGAACATATTCCAACGGCCCCGGAAGCAACCCCTTCGCTCCTCAGTGAATGTTCACTTGATTGCATCCCTGCAGCCAATGTAGGCTCTTGTCCCAGGAGTAGTTATGCGGGCTGGTGGGTGAGCACTGAGTGGGTAAAGGCTGGGCTCTACTCATCTCACAATACCTATGAAATGGAGGATTTGCCTGGGCTGGCAAGAACATTCATCTCCATCTAAAGTAAAGGCACTGCTAAGGAAGGAAATAGATAGATGTCATTTCCCAAAGCTCTGATTCCAAAAATCAAGTCCCAAGGCACTACATTCTTTCAGAAGACCCTGCCGATGAAAGGGTGGGACCGAGTTATGTCTGGTCTCACACTCCCGTGAACTGTAATAATTCATTGTTCCTCGGGGTATAGAACAGAAGCCACAAGACAGGTGACATCTAAGTGAGGCCCTCACCACGCTGATAGGGCCTTCGGAGAGGCTGAGTATGGGAGCAGGGGTTAGGCCAGCTGTGCTGGACCTGCACTCACCCCAGGCAAGACCCTTGAGCAGTGATGCCCATGGGATTTTTAGACCACTTTCTTACTAAGCCCTGCTCAGCCCAAAAGATTGGTAGCGTTACTTGGGAAATGAAGGGTGTAATTCTCTTTAGAAAAACAAAACCAAAGCCCTATAGATTTTCCAGAAAGGTGGCAGATTATACCTCTAGGAATGAGATGGAGTTCAGCCAGGGAATGAGGAAGGACTCACGTACATGCACAGGAGGGTTCAGAGAAGAGATAGTGTGGGCGGGGAGGAGTGAAACCCACCTCATGCAAAGGATGAGGCCAGGGCAGAAAGGGGAGGTGAGGGAGTGTACCCATGGGGAGCTTGGAACAGGTAGGCAGCTGGGGAGGAAAGAGGCTGCTGGGTTGGAGTACAGGATCCGGGCTGGGAAACAGAAGGGGAAAGAAACGTGTTGCTCCGTTACCTTTTGCGACCTTTTCACTTTCCCACAAGCACTTGGAAGGTTTTCTCAGGTACCACGTTATCCACAATATTAACAAATTTATAGTCTGTCTTTTCCTGCTTTTCTAAACTTCTCTCAAAGCCACGGGGGTGTCTTAAAACAGAAACCTAAACACCCACAAGCTAGCAAGCCCCACAATGAAGAAAGCATGTCAGTGGAACACCATTTCAGGGTAAGAAGGAAGTCAGGGAAGTGAACACGGGACAAAAATGCAAAGTGAAGACCCTAGAAAACAAATAAAAATCAAACACACCAACCCTTTCCCCTTCGGATGAATATCTCGAAAAAAATCATGAGCTAAACAAAGACCATTTTCTCAAAGGGATGTATCTTTGAAGAGGAGGAAAAGAAAAATCAAGCCTGTGACCAGGATTCCGAGGGGTAAGTGTGTTTGCATGTAATTATAAAGTAGGTGCAGAGAAGGCACTTGGAAACCAGGAGTCGCAGCCTCCTAATCTTGGCTGTCACAGGGCTCTGTCCCTGCAAGCCGCCACTGGATAAGCTTTCAACAAAACAGGAGGAAAGCTCAGTGGGCTGGAAGAGGGGTGCTGGGCAAACAAAACCCCCAAACCCATCCCTTTGACAATGACTGAAACACAAAAGGAAAAAGATTCGAAGTCAGTTTTTAAAAATAGAGGTCTTACATACTCCCAAAGTAAGATGGTTTCTGATCGAGTGGCCCAAAGGAGTGACCCTCTCTGATACAGATCAACCCCGACAGTTATGTGACCACGCAGAGTGGGACAAGCAGCATGGGGTGGTCACCTCTCTCCCAGCGGCAGAGCAGGGGGAGGGCTGTGTCGATAACCTTCCACTACAAGGTCACTCACCCCTGGAAACTGGAGTGACCTGGGGAATGGGACCCCTGTCCCAGCCTCCGTCTCTGAGAGAATGTTTCTCTTGGCAGGTTTCCTAGTGTCTTGTTTGAAATGTTTCCTGTGGCCCTGGTTAGCAGGGGTGGGATGGGAGACATCCAATCCACCATTCTTTCTTTCATCCCCACTTAATAATGAGTTGGCTCTTTTTCTTCCATCATTTGTTGGTGTTATTATTGCATGCCCTAATTTTTTCTCCTTCCCCTGTGATGGAACTAGTCACCTCTTCTTCCAGTTACTAATTAGGTCCTTGATGCCAGCAGCATGGTCCCTGTCCTCTGGGTGTATAAGAGTCTCAGGAGACCCAGATCCCAAGGGACATTGGACTTCAAGGTGAAGACCGCTCACTAGGGGAAGCTCCAATCTGCCTGTCTGTTCCTCCCTCCAAATGGGAAAAGGACTGCGCAACCCTAAGTGACATTTGGCAGTGGCCCATGTCCCTGTGGAGATCAATAACTCATCCTATCTTTATCATCCAGCTAAATGATCAGTCGGGACTCATTAACAAGAATCTGATCCATTAGGCTGTAGGACTCTGGCCTTGTTTTATTTAATATCATACCTCCAGGGCCTGGCACATAGTAGATGTTGCAGAAAAATTTGCTGAACAGTTGGCTGAATGATCCTATATAATAAAAGGGTAATACGCAAATTGACCTAACAGTGGAACGACCTGTCGCTATGATACACACTGACCACCAAGGGGCAGACGATCAATGCAGGAGGTGTCCCGTAGTAGTCAGTACACTCCCACAGGGGGAGCGCTGCTCAGCCAGAAGCTGGGCTCATGGCTGGTGAGCGCAGCGGCAGTGGTGGGAGTCTCTCCCGCCTCCATGGTAGCACTAAGGATGTCCAACTGCTGGCTTAGGCCCACCCCCTGCTAAGCCAGCAGTCGGACATCCCCCGAGGGCTCCAGACTGCGAGAGGGCGCAGGCTGGGCTGAAAGACCCCCATGAGTGCACGAATTTTGTGCACCGGGCCTCTAGTTTAAATATATTTCTCACACTATGTTTCATGATGCTTTTCCTGCATGTCTTTGAATTCTGCAATCTTTGGAGATGAAGTTGATTATGCTTGTCCTCAGTGCCCCCATATGCCCTACTGACTGGGGATTCTCAATAAACATGCCAAGAATCAATGAATAAATGAAGGAATTGACAAGGTGGCAGAGAATGTAAGTATTGGGAAGCAGTGGGAAAAAAATCCTATTACTTCTAGATGGTCCCTTCTGTCTCTTCTCTTAAAATGGCTGTTATATCTCTCACTATTACCATTAAGATATATGTATTTTCTTACAATCAAATTAGCTGTTCACACTTGCATTAAGATGTGTGTTTTTAAATAATCCATCACTTATTTATGGCCTCAATGTCTCCTCAGTGTAGTTAACACACTAATTGGATATTTGTTGAGTGAAAAACTGCACTTATGTTTACTCTACCAATCTTAAGACTTGTATCATTTTGATTTCTGGAACATTCCCTGAGAGGCTTTGGTGTTGATACTTCTGGCATGCTCCACATTGCTAACCTTGTTTTTAAAAATATATGTGTCTGCAGATGTCAAGGAGAGAGGCCTCTTGAAAAAGACCTTGACAAATTAGTGATTGAAAGGTTATTATATTTAACCTATCAGCCACCTCCCAAGGTGTGTGCTGAGTCAACACCAACTCTCAATTACAGGCTTTGTTTGTCTGTTTTAACACAAAGATTGACCTTTAGTCAATGGTACACACACGCACACAATGCCCGCCAATTATATTACTGATGGAAATGGATCTTTTTTTTTCCTGCTGCAGCCAGTGAATTCTTTCGTGATGTTTCTTCTAAGAATCACATTCTACACTTTTAATCATCACCAATGAGTTCATCGAAATCGAAGAGAATGGTTCCATGAAGCTGGGCTGCTCCTGTCGACCAATGATGCTGTTACACATGGCTGTGATTTACACAGGCAATTTCAGAAACCAATACCTCGGGGCGCCCTGGAACCAGCCCTTCCAGGCCATTCCCCAGGCGATGATTTAAACCCCTGTCCTGTACTTGCCATTGTGGAAAGTGTGAAAATGTATCATGTGCTCTGTGACCTTGAATATAAACATTCATCGTCAGGAACTCACTGCATGCCGAGTGCCTTGCATCTTTAATGGGGAAAACTCCCTCATCAGTTGAGAGAGGTAAACAGGTATTCATTTTGTTTGCAGGGGATCTATTTATCCTTCTTTGGCGCCATGTGCTAGTGAGGGTGGATGGTAACTGTCAGCATTGTGGTGTCACGGGGTCAGGCGGAGGACTAGGACATTTACGGAAAGCGGGATGCTTGGCATTCCTCTGTGGGGATGGAGAGGAAGGTGGCTGTGTGCTTTGTTTGTCAGGAATGAACATCTTAGGTGAACAAGCCCCAGGGAGGGATGGCAGGGCTCAACCCAGAGCAGGCTGTCACTTCAAAGGATTCTTATCTTTGTAAATCAGTCAAGGATCCCTCTGCCTTCACAAGCACCAGGGGCACACACACATACCTTCTCCTGACAGCCGATGTGGGACTGTATAGCAAAGCTGACAGACAATCAAACAAGTCAACCAAAGGTAACATGAGGGGAAGACACAAGTGACTTGGAGATGTCTTTGGCTTTGAAGGAATCCCTGGCATTTCAGCAACAGGATCTATCACTATCTCTTCATGCCACCAGCTGTTTTAGAAACACCATGAAAGGTACAAAAAAAGGATTTGCCAAAACTGTAAATGAAACCTATAGCTTTTCTTCCCAACCCACATCCTCACTCCTCCACCCCTCTCCCTTTCGGGGTAAACTCAGAAACAGAAATAACTACCTATTATTAATATTCAGGGATGTAAAATGGCAATGATTTATAGCACCATACTGTAACTGCTTGCGGAAACAACATAAAATTGCACAGGTCTGCTGGAAAATATAAGTGTGACTGGGGTGACACGTTTATTTGTGTAGGAACATTAGTCATCCCACACCAGAGCCCAGAGCCCTTTCCTGTGGAACAACCAAGGAGGGCTGGGGAAGAGCAGTGAGACTCGAGGTGCCTGAAGGCCTGTTTATTTCGCTCACATGCAATGGGATCCCCGTGATGTCAGGGGGAAAATCGGAAACAACAACAATGGAGTTTTTGGAGATCCAGGTCCTATTGCCCGATTTGCCAGTCGCTATTAGATCCAAGGACAAAATGATGAATTTCTCTAGGCCTCAGATTAATTCTTGGTAGAGAAAGAAGCCAGCAAGAGCCCCCTTAAAAGGCCCACCACCGTCTCCTGCCTGTATGGTCCTGTAGGAGTCATAATGAAGATATAGATATAGATGAAAGGCACTTAAAAAGTGAAAGTACTAGAAATTTAAGGAATCACTGTGAATGAATCCCTCTGTTGGCATTCGTAATTCACTTCCCAAGTCTGTTTTGTTTTATTGGGGTTTCATTGTCTGCCTGTTTTCTCATTTGCAAAGTGACCAAAATACATCTTATGTTCCTCCTTTCCCTCCAAGATTATCTGGTGTCCTCTGAACAACCTTAGCAGATGTGAGGGCACCAAAGAGGGACAGATAAAAGAAGAGATCAGTCGTGGCAAGAAGCAATCTGTGTCAACCAAAATACCCCAGATGGTCAGCTAATCTGACACCCTCTTTGCTTTAAAGAGTGAGAGACTGGAGTCCTAATAGGTCAAAATATTCAGTCTTCCTGGTAGTAAATGGTTTGGAGGCTTTAGATTTTCTTTCTTAACAACCTCACCCCCATGTTTGTGCTCAGCATTTCTATTATTCTCATCAGGTTTGGTTTGTCTTATAAGAAAATTATTTATCAGCCACTATCTTCAGCACAGCCTAGAACCTTTATTTCTTCTGGCTCTCTGTCCTAGTACAGATTTCTCTATTACCTGTACTATTGTCTCTCCAATGTCCTTGCATCTCCCCAATAAAATTATACATTCTTTGAAGAAGAGGTCATATTTTTCTAATGTCCCTATATTTATGTCTGCTATGTCACCTCTCTGTGCCTCCCTGACCAACTCCCATCCCTGATATTCCCACTTGAGGTTATAATGCTGGAGATGCTCGGAATATAGTGACTGAATTAGCATCAATAAGAAAATCCAAATTCCTAAGCCTAGGCTTCATACCCCCCTGTGCTGGACACTAGATAAGACAAATAATGATAGAAGCCTAAGATGCCATCCAAATCCTCTCCACAGGAAAGCTGTTTAGGCTGCAAGGAAATAATACCAAAGAGACCTGGTTGTGTAAGAAGGAATGGCGAACACCAGGACAAGTAAACATAAAATATCTATTAAAACCACACACACACACACACACACACACACACACACACACTTAAAAGGTTACTGGGAGTTTAAAATTTAAAAATTGCAATGAGAAGTTTATATCATATGTAGAAGCAAAACATATCACACTCACAGAAAGGGGGGCAGGGCGGTGATTGGAAGTATACAGTGATAAGGTTCATAAATTCTTCATGAAGTAAAGAATATACTTTGAAGATAGATTTCCATAAGTTAAAGATGTATATTATAATATCTAAAATAAGCACTAAAAGGCATAAATAAAAAGTCGACAGAAAAGACAGATGAGACTACCAAAAATTACTTCATGTAATCAAAAGGCAGATAAACATGAAGAGAGAAACAAAGAGCAAATGTAACAAATGGAAGTCAACACCAAGATAGATTCAAATAACAACATTAATTAAATGTACATATGATAATTAAATGCAAATGCATTAAGCACTCCAATTACAAGGTAGATAGTATCAGCTTGGATGAAAAGCGAGGGTGGACTATATGTTGTTTGCAAGAATACAGAATATAGATTAATGCATAGATAGGATGGGGACACACATACCACGCAAACACAAAACATAAAAAAGCTGTTATGGTCAAAATAGAAACTGCTCCAGGATATAGTCAACAAAAGGTATACAAGATCCCAAAAACTATAAATGAACTTATAAGAATATCTAAATAAATGGAAAGATATGCCATATTCATAAATAGGAAGAATCAATATTGTTTAGATGCCAATTCTCAGCAAACCAAGCTATAGATTGAATATAGTTATAATCAATATCCGAGCAAGATTTTTTTTTTGTAGAAATTGAAGCTAATTGTAAAATTGATTTGGACAAGTACAGTTAACTAATTTCTGATAAGGGATTTAAAACAATCTGAGCTAGAACAATCTTAGTAGTATAAGGAAAAATAATCCAATTAAAAATGGGTAAAATACTTGAGTAGACAACATTCCTAAAAATGATAATCAAATAATCAATAAGCACATGAAAACGTGTTCAGCATTATCAGTGACCATGTAAATGCAAATTAAAACCACAATGAGATACCATCCTGTAACCACCAGAATAACTAAAAAGGTGAAGATTGACAATACTAAATGTTGTGAAAGATTTAGAACACCTAAGCTCCCTATCTTGTTAGTAGGAATGGAAAATAGTATATCACGTTTCGAAAACTATTCAACAGTTTTTTGCAAAGTTGCATATAACTGACCAGCAATCCCCTACTAGGTATTTCTCCAAAAGAAATAATGCCCACCAAGATTCTACAAGAATGTTCATAGCAGGTTTAAATAAGGGGGATGAATTACTGATACCTGTCATAACAATGTAGATTTTAATCTACTTGAACTTCTACCTGTCTTGGTGACCTTCCAATTCAAGGTAGACAGACACTGTGTAAAGGACTGAGGAAGAGCATCACTCTCGATTTGTAGCTCTGACTTGCAGCCAGCTCTAACTCCTGCTGGGCAAGGGAAAATAGGGAGACAGAAGCTACGAGGGGCCCTCTGCGATCAATTCTGGAGGCTGCAGCTCTGGATCTGGGAACTCAAGAGGTTACTTTGTTAGCTCTCTGGTCCCACACACTAGGCTGGGCTAGTGCCTCACTTGGGTCCATTCGTTAAATGTGGTTCCCAAACTGGCTGACCTTCAAACATGCCTGGGGAATGTGGGCAAAAGTAGAGTCTTAGGACTAGACCATTGAATCAGAATTTTGGGGTGAGGAACAGACAACTATAGAAAAATAAGGTTTGCTAGATGTTTCCAGTGGTCATTTCAGTCTGGCAATCACTGGAACTTTTCACAGGAAGGTTAATGCCCATTGCCCACTTTGGGTGCCATAATGGGTGAATTCGATTAAAGTTATCAGTAGGTCTTCAGGCACACATCTTTCTATACACTGCCCCCCCCCAAAAAAAAAAACATTACTCATGAAAGATTAGGTTGCATTTTATTCCCATTCTGTCTCCCAGCCTTCAAAGAGGAAATGTAGACATGACAAGGAAGTAGAGAGAGAAAAAGAAAAAAAAGTAGTGGGATGAAAAAAAGCAACAATGAAAGAGATATTAAGTGGTTGAGCAGAAATGTGAGCATAAAGAGTAGAACTCACTACAAAGGTCAAACAAGAATTTGAGTCAGGTCTACACAACTGGCAACCTAAGGACAGATGTGTCTAATTTTGTGTTATATTTTGACCCAGCTTAATTATATCTATTTGACCCGGTTCAATTATATTCCATCACTGACTTCAAAAAGAATATTCAACATGCAAAGCTGAGGTGCCAAATTCATTTAAGCTGTTGCTACATGCTGTTCAGCCTTCCTTCCTCTCTCCGCTGGTTACTACTTAACTCTTTGCAACCCAGTCTCTGTATGCAAAGCAATAAATCTTAAATCTGTTCTCCCAGTGACTACCAGGAGGGGGGCAGCTCATGATCTCACTCATCATTCCCTTTTCAAGTCTGTCCTTCATGACCACACTGCAGCATTTGAACCCATTTACACTCCCTTCTTCTTGAACATCTGTGCCCTCCTGGATCTAGCCTGTTCTGTCCCATTCCTTCCTATGGCCAGCATTTGCCACTAAGTCTCACTCGGTGATCAATGCTCCATGCTCAACATGAGCTAAGAGTGGGACCAGATTCTGCCATCAAGAATATCAGTGCAGGATGACATCTTTCTTCCTCTACAATGTGGCCTCTTTCCTGGATCCATGATAATAACTAATCATGTCCCCGCTTTAGGCATAAACTTACCTTAAGTTCCCTTCTGCTCAGATCTTGTCTGTTCTCTAGTTTTTCCCTACTGGTATCAGCTATTTTCTCTGGAGATGCACCCCTTACTAGACCCAAACAAACACAGCCAAAACCCAACCAAACCAAACCAAACCAAATCTAGCCAAACACAGCCAAACCCAACCATACACAGCCCAAACCAGCCAAACCAAACCATATCCAGCCTAACACAGCCAAACCCAACCAAACACAGCCAAACCTAACCAAGTCCAGCCAAACACAGCCAAACCCAACCAAACCCAACCAAACAAGAACAATAGCAGTAGTAAAAAATTAGAGGTGAGATGTCTTTCACTGAATATAATCTAAATATTATTTCAGAACACATGAGCTTTGGGATCAATTTTCCTGATTTTTAAGTATTTATTTTAGACCCAGAAGGGGTTCTGAAAAGATATTCCTAGAGAGCTTCCACCTTTTGGTGTACCATACCTTGAAAGCGTCTTCTAGCATTTACCTCAAAAATGTCTGTTAGGAAGTTTACCCCCCATGTAAGGAAGTTTCTTCTTATTTTTAATATAGATAAAATACTTGAAAAATTAAAGTTTAAAGTCTGTAATACCTAGTAGATAGTGAATACTGGCAAAAAAAATGACATTTAAAAGTGAATGTGCCCACTATTACAGAATTTTAATTCAAAATGAAGGGGGGACACAGGAGGAAAGGTGGAAACATGAGCTTAGTCAATTAAACATGAATGTGTCACTCACTTGTAAATATTTTCAATCAAGAAAATAAACAAGATAACAAAGAATCTCTGTGTTTATTTAGTCATGATTCATAAGCCATTTTATCTTGGAAAAATATTTAAAGTTTTTGATAAAAGAAACATAACCTTTCAGATAAAAGTCATGCGTGTCAAAATCCTGAAATAGTGTTACATTACAAAATAATGAATAAAGAAGAGGTAGAGATGACTAAAAATAAATCACCTGTAAGCCTTATTCCTGGTATTGATCACTCTTTTCCTTTCACCACCAATGATAATTTGCTTTACATTAATCGGTGGAAATTGCTATGAACACTATTTTTATTTAGAATGTGATAAAAATTCATGAAAATTATTAGGAAAAATGCATGATGATGATTTATGCTAAGCTCACAAAAGCTGATCACTTCTAAAATAAAAGAAAACTGTACATATTTTTAAAAGATGTTCCATTGTTGTTTTTTTAAACAGGGAAAGAAAGGAGACATTTTTGTTATACGCTTCCCTATCAGCAAGCTATAAAATGATAAGTTTTTATCATCATCTTTAAGTTTTTAAAACTTACTTTCAAAATCCAGAAAAAAATGTGGATAGTTTTCAATTTCCCTGGTAAGGACTTTGAGCAGATTTCCCATGCCAGCAAACCTAGGAAAAGCAACACAAAACCAAATATCATTAGCAGTATAAAAATAAACTTCGAAAGCACTGATCATATTTGATAACTTGCATAAATACCCCTGAGCCCCATAACTGTCTTAATACCCTATAAAAAGCATCTTCATACTGGGAGATGGGTAATATCTTAACCACTATTTCCATGAAAAGAGTCAGGTATTTTAGTTATAGGCAGCAGAGGTTAGGTATAGTCTACAAAGTATTTCCCCTCCCCTCTCACTAATTCCCTGATCCCTCACAGTTAATATTTCATCTTTGCTTTGTTTCTGTTCCATTGATGCGGGAACATACCATGTCAATGGATAAGCGCAAGAGAGGGTGTTATTAAAATGTCTGTCCAGAAAGGTAAGTTTCTTAAAGTGCCCGAGGAAGAGTTCAGAAAATGTAGATGTACAACCCCTGCGACCCCTTTTAGCCTCTATTGGAGGCCACGTTTCCCACAGATACAAGTCCCAGGCAAGTCGGAGCCTCTCAAAATTTGACATGTCAGTGGTAATGAGATTGGATTCTTCATGAAATGTAAAAATGAGAAAGTATAATGTCCAAAACTTATTCTCAGTGACACTGCAGCCTACAGCATTGGCAAAAATAAATCAGACCAAAGAGAAATACAAACTTGTTACATAGCTGCAACGTCACCCTAAAAAAAGAAAAGAAAAGGCCAGATGTAGTAATTATTGAAGTCAACAGCAAAACCTCTACTGCTCTAGACAGTAACTATCCTGGGGAGGCTGCCCTCCCCCCATTCACTCAGCACTTGGTGAGGGAGGCGCCATCCGCTGTGGGTGCTGTGTGCTTTGCCAGGCATTTCCCTGGCTCGTGCCTCGGATGCCTCAGCTGGGGAGACATCAACTTGAAAAACCACTGGGCTCTAGAAGAGAACTAACTACAGGGCTACAATTTTCCAGGCGTGTGGCTTCCGAGGGTGTTCCGATACAGGAATTTCTTTAAATGCCACTGTAAGAAAGATGTGGCGAGAAGAACACACTAAAAGGACACCTCTGTGCATGAAATGAGAAAGCAAGCCATGCAGTGGGCACAGCAGGTGGTAGCATCTAGACTCTGCAATCCTCCCCGGAGAACACAAATGCTGGCAGCCACCACCTGTGACGTCAGTCACTGACGAAGCTAGCAAAGAGCCCATTTGGGGAGGCCTGCTTCCAATCCTTGCTGGCTCCCGCCGGCTATTATCCAGGGCAAGCTACTTCCCTCTCCAAGCCTCAGTTTTCTCCTCTGGAAAATAGTTAAACGTACGTATTTCATCAGCTCGTGAGGATCAACGAGATAAAACTGAAAGTGCTTAGCATAGCCCTTATGGGGACTGCTCAGAACATGCTATGTATTGTTACATGATGATCAGCCCCACCGCCACCCTCATCCCCATGATCACAACAGCCTTCAAATAATGATTGAGGAGTTTCCTAAGAAAGATACATTAGACAGGTTGTATGTGGCGCTAGGGAAGGGGGAATGATGAGGGAGATCTTCATTCAAGATCATGAAAAAATTTCTAACCATTATGGTTGTCTGAATAGTGAATTATTTGCCTTGTGAAACACTGAGCTTCTCATCACTGGTGATGTTTAAGTAGAAATATGCTATATCAACCCTTCAAAGTATTGTAGAAATGAGCTATATATTGGGCAGACAGCTGGACTGGATAATTCTTAGAACTCACCCACCTTAAAGTATATAAACGTTTTGAGCACACACACACACACACACACACACACACACACACGAGAGGCAAATGACATGCTTCTTCCTTCCAAAAGAATCTTCCCTATTCTTTCTGTTATTCTTTTCCTTTATGTACACCTCCCTTTAAGATGCTTTTGAGCAAAGGCTTGTATGGGGTAGGTTCTAGCAAATTAAAATTCGGCACTGATATAATTCATCCCTGCCACTGGGCAACTTTCACAAACCCTCTGGGTCTATAGGAAAGAATCTGTTTCCAACTTCATGACCAGTTCTAATCCAGGCTTTTCTTATAGGAAGATGATCGTGCTGCGTCGTAGCAGCCCGCCTTTCAGATGACATGCCGTAATGGAAGTTAAATATTCTTAATTTCCCTCGTTTTGTGCTATTAATGTGTCACAAGGGACCTGAGTGGCTTTAGCTTTCTCCTAAAATTCTGTCCTGTGCATGATTTTACCGTCAGAGGACCTAGGTGGGAAATATGTCAAGCCTTTAAAATTGGGGACAGACTGAAAGGAACGGACGTGGAAATACACCCAGCAGATATGAGGTGGCTGTGGACTTCTATCTGTTCAGAGGTTATTTGAGCTGGTTGCCTGATACGGTCCAATATTTTGGAACATCTAGCTTACATCAAGCAAGGCCAGTTAAGGAACTCTCACTATTCTGGATGTCTGACACCAATGACTGTGGGATGTTGCGTAGTATTAGGGGTCCGGTCCAGATGTATGGAACCTAGAAGACATTCATTTCAACTCAAGCTACTTGAATAAGTACAAAATCATTTCAACTCCTTCATGGCAAAAGTTTTTTTTAAATATATTTTTATTGATCTCAGAGAGGAAGGGAGAGGGAGAGGGAGATAGAAACATCAATGATGAGAAAGAAACCTTCATCGGCTGCACCCTGCACAGCCCCCACTGGGGGCTGAGCCCACAACCCGAGCATGTGCCCTGACCGGGAATTGAACCATGACCTCCTGGTTCATGGGTTGACACTCAACCACTGGGCCATACCTGCTGGGCAATGGCAAAAGATTTGATGCATCCTGCTTCCTCCAAGGTCTACAAGAATCCATGCAAGTATGTTCTGGTTGAAGGAATGCAAAGCGAGTTAACATCACATGGATGGTCCCTGAGTGGAGACAATGGTTGTTTGGAATTGGACCCAGGGCGCCACATAGAAAGGTCCCTCACGCCTGGGACTTCCACTAAGCCCCAGACGCATCCTCATGCCAGAGGCTGTCTACTCTTTTCTAAGTTCCTCGGTGCAGGCACAACACATTGCCATCCACCATGTTCCTAGTGAGATAGCTCAGCTAATTCACATGAAGATAATTTTTTAATATTTTATCTTGTACAGTAAAAGAATTTAAGAGATGGTACATACCATTAGAGAATACAAATACGTACATAATGGAAGTGGAGGGAAGAGAAAAGTAAGAGTAGACTAGGAAGATAAAGGTAGAGAGGCAAGGAATGACTTCTAGGCCATAAGACCTTCACATTCACTGGAGATGGCTTATCAATTCAGGCCTGAGCTTCTGAGAATCAAAGCAAAGAAGAAAAATGGGTCTCTTTCAAGATATGGTTTTCCAAAAATAAAACAAATGGAAAGTACAGCTGTAGGGAGCGACTATAGGATTAAGCCTTGGACTGACCTGCTGGCAAAGCCACAAACAAGTCCCAGCTTAGAGGGCACAGCACTCTTAGCATAATTAAGCTTGTCTTTATAAAGCTCCCTAAATCCTTCCTAGGTAGCTAATGGGCTGTGGGAGGTGCAGCAAGTGCTGCTGAAACAAGTGAAACTCACAAGAACATTGTACTATGGTGACCACTACCTTGTTTACCTCTGGCTATAGAATAAAGCCTCAATTTGCCTTCCTAGTCTCTCTGTGGCCTCAGCCAGGCACAGGAGATCGACCCAGTTTATTCTCTTTGTCTGACTTTTCTTTAATCCTTCACTGCCCCCACTCAGGCTCACTGAACCCTTGGCTGTGCTGGCCCCGCATATACAGCTTTCTATGATTAAAGGAAAAAGTGATCATGGCTATGAGATAGTTGAGAAAAAGAAATCTCCGGGTAAGAGAGTAGCTTCACACAGAGGAGGTCAAACAATAATGTGTAAACGTGCTTATTACTTAAAACTAGGGTTTTTGTAGATATTGTAAAGTTTAGGTTTACTTTAAACCACACACACACATGCCTCCCTTAGGCTCCCTAGAGGTCCTGGGACGTGATGTAGTTACTGTGCAGCACGTTGAGTGTTGTGACATCTGAATTCATTTCTGTGAGTAAGGTCTGGCTGGGGCACAGGAAGGGAGGGTCCAAGGCCTTGGCTTCCAGATGACGACGCAGGAAAGGGTTTACCAATTGGACACGTACTCATGAAGGCAGTGCAAATACTACCCGCCAGGCAGCTGTACGTATCTCTGAGTTTATTGGAAGACAAAGGTTCAGATGGTTAAGCATACTTCTGAAGATGACAAGAGAATGAAAGGGGGAGTCACATTTGATCTTGAGAGTCTGGAAACGCAAGGTGTAGGTTCTTTTCCTCACAGGAGGAGACCTGGGGCTCCAGACCCCTAGAAGGTCCCTGTTTGGGGACTTTGAGCATCCGGGGTCTGTGGAAAGTGCACACAGGATTATGTAGATGCTCATCTTTCTGGAGAGAAAGTCTGCAGTTTCTGTTAGAATCCAACGTGACCTGCTCCACACACAACGGCCTGAACAGGGAGGATATACTTCTGTAGGAATTCAGAGGAAAAGAAAACCACGTGGATGGGCTCTTTCAGGAAAGTTGGCTTATAGAAGAAGTCAACTGTCACCCAGACATGAAGGATGCTGGGAGTCTGACAAGCCCTCCAACTAGGGGGGATCAGGACTGAAGGGAACAAAAGATACAAGTTGGGAGACTCAACAAGTCTTCCAAAAACAAAAGGCTTCTCCCTCAAGGCTGATTTACTGCAAGACCATTATGAAATGAGTCGTTTCACATTGTTTTCCAAGTAGTCTAGAAAGAGGGCATTTCTCCAGCCCCTGGAGGAGGGCTAAGAGTCCGTAGAGACGGCCTGCACGTCCCTGCCAAGGGCAGCACTCCTGCCTGGGGAGACAATTTGGGGTATACACACAGTGTTTTCTATGACTACTTCCTTGGCTCTGATCTCGAAACCATTCCCAAGGGAATTGGCTCCAAGGCTGCTCAGTGGAAAACATTTACTCTCTTAAAGCAATAGTTCTCTGCGAACACTTCCAGTTCCAAAACAAGGAAATAATTGGAGTGTGTGCACACACACACGCACACACATGCACACATACACACACACTGCTGTGCTGTTTTTTGGTGTTTTTTTTTTTTTCTGTTTTGAACTCTGTTTTTGTTTGGGGGAAAGAAATTAAGTAATAGCACTAGTTCTTTTCCCAGAACATAAAACCAAATAAAACCGCCAGGGCTTGTGTTGAAAAGAGATTGCCATAGTTTTGGGGGAAACTTGTTTGTTTTCTATAAACAGGACGTAATAAAGGACGTAGGTCCAGCGCTGCTCGTGCTGGCCTCTGCTCTGCCTGCTTACACCAGAATTTCGGCACCCCGTTTTCCTGAATAGAACAAGCACTAAAGACTTTCTCTGCAGCTCTGACTGTTTGATGAACAGGGAATTCCTAAGCCAGTACCCCTTCTGTCAATACAGAACAGAAGGTGAGAGGAAAAATTAACAAAATAAAATAGCAGCCCTACAGGGTTTTATTTTTCAAATACTTTTCTTAGGCTAAGATAATGCATAGGCAATGCACGGCTTTTGTTAGCACTTTGAGTGAGCCAATGCCTCCCAGAATCTACAATTTTTAGCATCCCTAGTGCAAAGACTTTAAAAAACCAAAGACTTAGAGTCTCTGTCCATAACTCAGTATTTGGGGGATTAAGAAAATCTGGTTGATCCAAATATTTTCTGGCAACATAGTCACCATATAAACCACAGACCAGTCATGACTACTACAATGACATATTATTTATAGAACATCACATCTTTGCAAAAGATCTGTCTGGCCACATTTGTCCTCAACTTGAGTATGTGTCAAAGACAGATTATTGAACCCATTTCAGAGATCAGATCTGGTGAGTCAGGTATAGGAAAGTGCCTTTCCCAGAGTCTTCAGATGGACTCTGAACTTTCTGATTTGTAGTCCCACTGCGTCACCAAAATTCATGCCACTGAGGGACCTGCTCCGTCTCAGGCCAGTGCCTCCAGCGTGCCTGCTGCGGCTACCTGTCTGTCTTTGTAGCAGCGTAAGCCTGACCCCCTAACTGCAGCGGTGCCCTGCAAGGTAAGCAACCCCCTCTGCTTGCCTCCCGTGATGCATCAGCGTCCAAGGCACCACCTGACACGCCAGTAGTCACATGACTCGGAGACACTCCTGGTAACCAATGAACCCCTTGTACAGTATCTCCACTACTTAATTGTTTTGAAGTATAAGCAAAACCAGTTAGTCAAGAGCCCATACTATATCAGATACAAAACAGTGTGCTTTAAAAAAAGTACTTCTCAACTAAAGTCAAGGTACGTTTCTTTTTTAAAACAATATATTTTTATTGATACCAGAGAGGAAGGGAGAGGGAGAGAGAGATAGAAACATCAATGATGAGAATCATGGATCAGCTGCCTCCTACATGCCCCACACTGGGGATGGAGCCCACAACCTGGGCTTGTGCCCTTCCCGGGAATCTAACCTGGACCTCCTGGTTCACAGGTTGATACTCAGCCACTAAGCCACGCTGGGTGGCTGTAAAGGTACATTTCTTAAAAGATATTAAGCACCTGCTTTTCTGGGGGAAATGCACCCAGATAATGAAGTAGCTCAGCCTATATGTTCCAGGAGCCTGGTCTGCTCCACCAGTGAGCGATGTTAGATAGCTGGGCCGGTGGCCGACCCTTCCCATCTGCCACTTCACTCCTGCAGTGAAGTCATAAGGTTTTCTGTTCTGTTGCCCAATGTGTTGCCAAGAATCCAACAGATGATTTCATTCCAAGATGAAGGAGCAAAACTCAAGTAGAGTGAGTCTATTAGGCACTTTCATCTGACAATAAAAATGAGTTAATGGCTAAAATGTGTTTTCAAAACGTTTTAACACTACAAGTAATGGCACTCAAATGGGAAAATGCCTTGAATATTCTCATCGATCATTAATACCACCGTGTTCCTCAAAGGGGGCGCTCCCTGTGGAATACGCGCTGCTGGTGTCCAGTGTAAGCCAGTCCACAGGAATTCTCCAAAAAAATTAATAATTCCGGGAGACCATTATGGAGCCGAACAATTAAGTGCAGGTCAAAAATAGCCCTGTCAATATCTGCGTTCGGTTTTCTAAAATAGACTATTACCTCATCATAGCTCATTTCCCCCGAAAACATCAGTAGTATAGCGGCAACAGTCTCCCAGAAATGAGGGGAAAATTAGGTTCTTTTTAGGGCCTCAAAGTCAATGGGCCCCCCAATTTCCAATGCTGGTGAGCATGGAAACAATGCAACCGGGGCTGCGTTCTGGACCGGCCCAGCGCTGGGAAGTCATTAGTGAATTTGTTCCCCTTCATGTGTGAGATTAAGAACATAGTGCCGAAACCGGTTTGGCTCAGTGGATAGAGCGTCGGCCTGCGGACTGAAAGGTCCCAGGTTCGATTCCGGTCAAGGGCATGTACCTGGGTTGCGGGCACATCCCCAGTGGGGGTGTGCAGGAGGCAGCTGATCAATGTTTCTCTCTCATCGATGTTTCTAACTCTCTATCTCTCTCCCTTCCTCTCTGTAAAAAACCAATAAAATATATTTTAAAAAAAGAACATAGTGACGAGGAAGCTGCTGGGGAAGCCTGACCCTTACCTAGGAGGCCGGGCAGTGTCCGCCCGCCCGCCCAGGCCTGTTCGGCCACATTCCAAAGGGAAAGAGACCCCCGCAGAGCCAGCAGCCCAGGCACCTAAGGGCTGGTCTTGGAATTGCCTTTGGCTGCCTGAGTGATCTGGGCACGTCCATTGATCTCCACTCTCTGTATGGCCTCACTTCCGGCTGGAAAATGAAAGGGGACATGGAGAAGTTGCCTCCTTTGGGCTGCTCTGTCCATCGGTGGTTTACATGAGACAGACGGTCCGGCCTGGTGGATTACAAACCTCCTTTGTCTCGAACGCCCTTCCCTTCTCTGCTGCCTCTGGACATCCTGTCTGTCTTTCCAGGTCCAGATCAGACAGCATTTGCTCCCAGAAACCTCCTACCCACGGCCCAGGCTAAATGAGCCGCCTTCCTTGCTGTGAATTCTTCATTTTCAGAATGTCCCCCTTCCCACCACTCCTCCCCGCCAAGCACAGCTCCCACACAAACCCTCCTCACTCACGTCCTCGCAAAGGCTGGGAGTGAGAGATCAGGAGTCACTGCATAGCCAGGGCGACAAGGTGCCCGCTGCAACCACACCGAGCGGGAGATCAGTTGTTGGTAAGAGGAACAGGTAAGAGAAAACAAGTATTTCCCCGAATACAAATATTTTGGGTGCGTGATTCTGTTGTTTTTATGACCGTGGATGATTTGGAGAATATGACAAAAATCAGCTTTCTCAGCAAAATGTGCACACGCACAGACACACATCATTGTACATGTAATCCCAGGAGGTACAAGCACAGGGGAGCCCAGGAATAGAAATCCCTCATCTGTTTTGAAATCACGGGCCACACAAAGGGAAAAAGTCGCCTAGCAGAAAACGGCACCCGCGGAGGGGACCTGGGGCAAGTCGCTCTCCTCTGTAATGAGCATTGCTTTCCTTTGGGGTGTTGTTGCCGAGAACATGAGACAATGCAGGCGAAGCACCTAGTCATGGCTGGCACGCAGGCAGCTAACTGACGCAGCTCCTGTCTTGCATGCAAAGAGCTGCCCCCGCAACGCAAACACGTCGTTTCCCTTTTACAACAAAGCCTGCGCTGCCGCTTAGAGCCAGGAAGAAAGCCCTTGCTCAGACCACCGCCTGGCCAAGCCCGCGCGGACCGGCTGCTGCGGGCTCCTTCGCAGGGCCATTCATCACACAAGAGCCCATTGATGACAAACGCAGGTCCCTCCCTTTGCATGACAAGGCATAGGGGTCCACAGAGCCCCATTATCCAGAAAACCAGAGCACTGTGGGCGACACGGGCGCGCACACACAAGCGGACATTGTAAGGCTGTTTGCACAACCCCGCAGTGCTCCTCGCGGATTTCCTGCCCAGGAGACGTTTAGATCTCACGGAGTCGGAGGCAGACGTTTGCTCATTCAATATGGCTTCAGGCCGGGGCTGGGGAAAGCCGGGTGCACGCTTCCCTCTGCTGGCCGCCCACGGAACTGCATGCTGGGACCCGGGGCGGGGGGTGGAGGCGGGGCGGGGTGTAAAGCTTCTAACTTGCTCTCAGGATCCCAGCCTCTCCCTTCCCTTTCCAAGGAGTCCAGTGCCACAGACATGACCCTCAGGGTCTAGAAAGCCCAGCTCCAATCTGAGCTGTTACGCAGACCTTGGAGTAGCCATCTCGTGCCTCAGATCCCACTTCCCCCATGGAGTCCGGGCACTCATTTGGCTGAGGCGGGCGTGAAGGAGTGCCCGCCCCTGGCCAGTGTGGCCCGGTCCTCTGACCGTGACCCTGACAAGGGAAACCAGTAGGCACCTAGTGGTGCTCTCTGTGCTTAAGCTGCAGCTGGTGTTTGGAGCAGAAATGTGACTTCATCTTCCTAAGGTCTCATCTCTCTGATCTCTTGTCAAGCTGCTCTCCCTTGCTGTCCACTGTGAGTGTGTGTGTGTGTGAGTGCGTGTGTGTGTGAGTGTGTGTGAGAGTGTGTGGTGTGTGAGCGTGTTTGTGTGTGTGTGGGTGAGTGTGTGTGAGAGTGTGTGGTGTGTGAGCGTGTTTGTGTGTGTGTGGGTGAGTGTGTGTGAGAGTGTGTGGTGTGTGAGCGTGTTTGTGTGTGTGTGGGTGAGTGTGTGTGAGAGTGTGTGGTGTGTGAGCGTGTTTGTGTGTGTGTGGGTGAGTGTGTGTGAGAGTGTGTGGTGTGTGTGCGTGTGTGTGTGTGTGTGTGTGTGTGTGTGGTGTGTGCGCGTGTGTGTGTGTGTGTGTGTGAGTGTGTGTATGTGAGTGTGTGTGAGTGTGTGTGTGTGTGAGTGTGTGAGTGTGTGCTGGCCTGGACAACACCCACATGCACAGTTTCCCCTGGCCTCTGACATGCGGCCTCTAGGGCAGCTCTGTGAGAGGGTGGCTGAGCTGGCAGAAAGTCTCGCTCAGTTGCACGTCTCAGGGATGAAAGCAAAGCCACACCATTGCACTTCTTAAGCTGCGCTGTGAACTGGTTCCTGATGGTCAGTGTGGCACCAAGAACACGAACGTGAGTTTGAATCCCAGCTCAGCCATTTATTAGCTGGGTGCTAATCAATGCATTTGACAACAGTTACTTACCCTCCCTCGAGTCTGAGTTTCAGTATGAGTAACACAGAGATTAATTCAACCTCTCCAAGAGTGGTTTTTAGGAATAATGAGACAACATGTGTAAATAGCTAGACATAAATGTTACTGTAATCACTGTTACTACTGCTATTTCTATTGTTCTTCCCACTGGTCTTAGTTCTGTTCCCCTGGCCATGAAGAAGACTCCCGCGTTCCTACAGAACTATTAGTGCCCGTGAGGGCTTTAAATACCATCCTAATGTGTATGTGGATGACTTCCAAGTTCGTAACTGTCACCTGACTCACATATCCATATCCAACTGACTATTTTACTTCTAACAGACATTTCACACTGAGCACATTCAAAATTAAAGTTTTGGTTTCTCCCCCTGAAATTTGTCCCTTCCCAAGTCTTTCCCAGCTGAGTCCATGGCAATTATGTCCATTCCACGTTTCCAGATGCTTGGTCCAAAAATATTGGTGTTATTCTCAACTCCTTTGTTTTTCACATCCACCATATCCCAGCTAACAAATTCCATCAGCTCCACTTTTTAGGGTGTGTCTTAAATTCAGTCATTTCACAGCCTCCATCATCAGTGCCCTAGGTCAAGCTACCAGCCATCACCATCTCCTGCCCTGAGTTCCCACTTGCCTTCTAAACAGATCTCCTAGCTCTAACCATGCCCAACCACTCAGCCAGCGGCTGTGCAGCAGCTACGGTGATCATGCCGCCCCCTGCTTCACTCCCTTCAATGACCTCCTATTACACTCGGAGTGAAATACAGGGTCCTTATCATAACCAGCAAGGCCAAGGTGATGCCATCCCACGGTGGTTCATCCCCGACACCCCTCCCTCCTGCATTGTACTAGTCACTGCTTCTGGCCACCTTGCTTTTTCTTTCTTGAACTTATCACATATGTTTCTGCCACGGGATCTTTGCATTTGCTAGTTCTTCGGCCTGAATGGTTTCCCTCCAATATATCTCCTGGAGGGACCAGTTTCCTACGTGGCATTTGAACCTGCTTCAGGGTAGTTCTCTGCCTGGCAAGCTTCCATCCCCCACCATCCTGGAGCCCGGATGCCTGTCCCAGTCCTGGGGGAATCCCCTGCCTCCTGCCTCTCTTGCCATAACCCCAAGTCCTCTCACAACTTGCGCCTTCCACATTCCTGCCACTCCTGCTTACCTGCCTGCTCTCTCTCCTGCTGGGAGGGGAGCACTCCAGGCTGGGAACTAGGACTTGCTTATGCTTGGATCCAAAACAGGCCACTCAGGGAATGTGTTTCTAAGTCAATAGAAAAAAAAATGAGTGAAGTGAAGGCATCCAGGCCAAAGCCTATGTTCAAGAACCTCTTGTCGGAATTCCAGCTGCTTAATTAGAAAGAGAGAAAGAAGGAAGGAGGATGGGTGGCCAAGAAAAGGAGAGAGAGAGAGAGAGAGAGAGAGAGAGAGAGAGAGAGAAGAAATGAGAGAAGGAAGGAAAAAAGGAAGGAAAGAATAAAAAGATTACTTCCCTCAGTCCCCTGCTTCAAAAAATCCTCATTACCAGATAATCCTTAAATTTTCAGTGCTTCTCACAAACTATCTCAATTAATTCTCACAATAACTCTGAAAAGTAGATAAGTAGTTTAGTTTTAAGAGTTACTAAAATGATATATTTAAAACAGCTTTTCTTGGGGCAAATTCAAGAGCTTGCAGTTAAGTAGTTTCTCCACGAGGGGGAGATACCATCTCATATTAAACACTGCAGGCCCCTGTGTGGGTGGGTACTTAGTAGAAAAACAGAAGTTTGTGAAAGCAGAGGATCAATTTCAGCATCCTGAATATTTTCTAAATGTTATTTCTCTTAGTTGTAAGAATTGTTCATACCCACAGCTGTAGCACCCAATGCATCACTAATTCAGTTCCTGTTCAAGATCATTTCAAAAGGATTGGTCATAAGTAAAGGAGCCGTGACATTTGGGAATGAAAGATTAATAGATTCAACCATTTGGCTTAGGAATTGTCTACCTCCTCCTACCCCTTACCCCCAACCCCTTCCGCTAATTTCTTAAATCATGTTTTCCACCGAGGGAAACATCTGTCTTGTGGCTAAATCTTCTAGACTCCAGTTGCAAAGAGTAAGGATTTTTTTTTAAGGCTAAAATCTGACTCCAAACTTATCAAAACAAGTTCTTACCACTCACTTTGGAGAAACTTTCACTTACAGTTATATTGTGAAACTGGAAATTACTCTGGACGCGTAAATTAAGACAGTGGGAAAGCCTCCATTAGCGATCTGTCCCCCCAGCCTAGGGCGGACAGACTGACAGGGGGGCAGAGGGACGTGCCTTGCACGGAGGTGCTCCCACAGGAAACTCTCGATACACAGAGAAGGCAGCGAAGTCACGGCGGGACTTCCCTGTTTGGATTCATCAACCCGGACCACAATGGAACCAAACAAACAAACTCACCAAGTTTATCTCCCAATTGATGTTGAAGCCCAGCCCTGCTCTTGATGACTAAACCATGTGTTGTCCTGATTTCAACTTGACCCTGCGGCCCGGGTTCCCAGGCTGGTGTCTGCGGCCACAGATGACTAACTTTGGAAGCTCTGCCCTTCACTGGCTGTCGGGTCCGCAGCCCTCACAGGCAGATCAAATATTGTTTAGGCTACTTCGTTCCACGGGAAGAGGGCCAATCGTTATTCCAACTCCAGGCCCGGGGCCCCTCCTCCACTCATACCATCTGAGAACCCGGCAAAAGAAACGATCTCAGGTCGCTGGGTGCCCAGTGGAGTGTGGGGAACATGCTGGAGGGACAGTGGAGACACCGGCTCACCTTTCAAGGACTAGTCTGCCCTTGGCCGGAGTTCTGAGACAAAGCATTGAAGTCTCAATGTCAAATTCCCTTTCCTTCCTGTCTCTATAACTAGAAGGTTGTTTTAGGGCCGGTCGGTTTAGGATGAAGAAAACCAGGAGTTCTCTTGTCCTGGCTTAACATGCATTTTGCTTCAGGAGGGAGCTCATTCATTGAACAGCACAAATGGAAGTTCACAAAGCAACCAGGGGGAGCGCGGGCCGAGCCCCCGCTGTGGGCCAAGTCTGTGCTGAGTGCCTTCCGTACATGTTCCCGCCCTGGAGCCCGGGCTTGTGTGGCTATAAAGTCTTCCCTCTTTCCACTTCCAGCTCTGCCTCCCATACTCCTGGCCTCGGTTTACGCACCCGAAAAAGGGATCAGACAGAAGCTAGACCAGACCCTCTCACAGAGCCCACTAAACAGTGAGCTTTTGTGAAACTTCTGAGGCCAAACTCTCTCTATAAGTCTTTGCTAAAATAGAAAACCCAGGTGTTTAAATGCAATACTTGCTTACTTAAACAATCAACCCACTGCATGCAGCTAGGACTAATGTCACCCTCTAATGTATTGTCCATGATTGACCAGACAGCTAGGGTCTCTCGGGACCAATGCCAGTAGCTTCTATTTTGGTGGGACCAGCAGCTCAGCAGCCTGGGGCTGTCCTGGGTGTGGCCTGGTGAGTGGGGCCTGGCAGGTGGGTAGGCGCTCGGGGCAGGCACCATGTCTCTAGCCTCCACTCTGGTTGGCATGGTGACGCAGAGCCGGCCTTCACTTGATCCCCCTTCCCTTTCACTCTATTATCTCTCTGTGAGATCTTGCCCCAGAAGGACAGAGAGATCCTGGGGGCCAGGCTGATGTCAGGGGAGAACAAGCAAGTCTTTGTGGGCCTTCAAGAGGCGGAGGCCAGGCCAGGCTCCCAGGCAGCACACAGAGGGGCCTGTGCTCACTCACTCACCCAGAGCAGCCCTGTCTGACATGGGGGCCTCCATGTCCGTGTCCTGAGCCCTCTACCTCCCCCGACACCAGCGCTGGGCCAAGTGGAGGGATCTGCGCGTGGTGCCCGCAGGCATTGCACACCAACAAGTCTGAACGCACAGCTAACCTTCTGCACCAAAACCGAACCACCACCATCAAGCAGTTCCTCTCTTTCGGGATGATGGTGGATTTCTCCTCCTTTTCTCGCCACTTTTTTCTTGGTCCCCTTTATCCTTTGCTGCTCATTCACACCTCCAAGGGGTCAGAGATCAACTCAAATGAGTTAATTTAACTACTTTTAGTCCCTGTTGGGAACAAGGCGGGAACATGAGGGGGTGGCTACTAATGGATTTTTCAAAGGCAGAGTGGAGGCATTATGTGTGCACCACAATCACTCTGGCTCTTTCCTCCCCACCAGCATCACCTAGAATTGAGTGCTGGCCCTTGTTTGTACTGTGAGCATCTCTCTTCCAGATCCCAACTCCTAATCATCCTTCAATGCCCAGCTCATCAGCCCCTCTTGGAAGCCGTCCCTGACTTCCCTGGGCAGAGCGCATGCTCCTTCGCTGCATCCACATCACTTTGTTCAGGCCCAAACCCTTGCTCACCACCTGCTCCTGTGACTCTGGCTCCTTCCTCCCCGACGAGCTAATGCACTCCTCGAGGGGCTGCCCACGTTTGTGTCTTGATGTTCCAAGGCCTCACACAGTGTCTGGCCTGAAGCAGGTACTCGGGTATTCTCTACCTAATGAGTCCACTCATTTCTGAAGAGAACACTCTTACTTCAGTATTCAGCAGAGAGAGGGTTAAGAGATGGCTATTACCCATCCATTTTCTGACCAGGAGAAAACACATCGAGATGTACATTCCATGGTTTCTACTAGAACAGCATGGCCTTTTGTCAGCCATTCTCTCCCATCAGAAACGAGGCTCGTGCTCCAACCATCTCCCAGCAATTTAGTCCCAAGACTGCCCGTGAAGCATTGTCCGCAGTGAACATTCAGGGGCACTCAGTGCTGGACGTGCCCTAGATCCATGTCCCCCCCCACGAACACCCCATTCAGCCCTTCGGTATTCACCTACTTGACAGCCGAGGAAACCGTGGTCTTATAACATTAGGAAGAATGGGTGTGACATAAGCCCTTGAAGGAACTGGGGGGGGGGGGTCAAAGAAAATTAGACCCTTTGCTTCATAAAACTCCAACCTTAGCCGCCCATCAATCTTTGCTTAAAGAACGGTTCACAGCACCGAGCTGTCCTCAGGACATACTCATCCTCTTGGCCTGACACTCAAGGTTCCAGCTTCTCACTCCACACGAGTCCCCCAGTCTCTCAGTCACCTCACATTCTACAGCTCAGTGAATGGCACTGAGCACAGGGCCTCCCAGGGGCAGCCTTGTGTATGCCTCCCCTCGGCCCACATGCCCCACCCTAAAGGTCCCACCCTCCCTGCTGTTCAGCTGCCTGATGAGCCCTCAAGTCTAGGACTGAGTGGAGGTAGTGTGTCTCTGGGCAGCTTCCCGGGTTCTGCACCTCAGTGTGGGTCAGAGACCCCTCCTCTGGGCTCCCGCACACCCACTCGTACACGATGCTGGCAAGTGTGTGTTGTCTAGTCACTCGTAGGTCTCCCAATAAAACCACAAACAACTCGAGGGCAGGGGCTGAATCGAATCACCACCGACCCCTGGTGTCTAGCACTGGCGCTGGCACGCGAGAGGCCCTCGAATGTTTGCTGAATGAACTAATCCGCCCTCTCCCCTGAAGCCAAGACTTGGCCATGGTCTAGGTGAACGAATTCCAAGAGAATTGGTAGCAGTGACCGGGGGAGGTTCCAATGGAAAATTCCCACTCTAGCAAATCTGTTTCACAACGACCAGATCAGGACAGCTGCTCACTTCAACCCCATTTACCAATGCCACTTCCCAAGCAGCTCTGTCCGAGCGCCAGGCCACGGGCCCCTTGCGTGGCACCAAGTCTCATTCATCTCCAGAGTCTCAGTAACTAAAACTGCGAGAAAAGAACTTCCACCCTTATTTCTACTGAGGATGCTTTAGGGATGGGGCCTTGGAGAGGCCCCCCTCTCACTTAGCCAGGTCCCCCTCAGATAACGCCGACTAGGGAGGCTTCCCTGGTGCCTTAGAGAAGAGGAGTGCCTGTTCTCCCAACTTCCCAGCTCTCTGGCATGAACAGACTTATTTTTTTACGTAGCACTTAATACTGCCTGATATAACGTGTGTGCCTGTTTCCCTGTTGGCGATCCCTTGATCTGACTGGAATGCAAGCTCCATGCGACAGCAACTTGGCTTTGTTCTGTGCTGTGCCCCGAACACCAAGGATGCCTGCCGAGTAGCCTGTGCTCCATAAACGTGTGTGGGATGCATGGACGGCTGCATGAATGAATGCCCACAGAGCTAACAGACACGGGAGAAAGCCCATGTCATGTCCCTGGAGGAACACATTCTTGAAGGGAACTCCTGCTGAGTGCCAGGCCAGGAGGCCCACCCCCAGATTAACTGATGCCAGCTGGCAGGCTCTTCCCCTGGGTCTTGAGACCCTGCTGGTCTAACAGGAAAGGGGCGGCGGGGAGGGAGTTGGTTTTCACCTAACACCTTGAGTGACAAAGGATGGGGCAAGAGGCTGGGAGAGGAGCAGGGCCCCGGCGCTGGGTATAGCAGAGCACGCCATCCCCATGGCTGGGCTGCAAGGGCACTCCGGCCAGAGCCGAGGCGAGGGAGGGCTGCTATTGAGGACAAGCTCTGAAATCAAAAGCCTGGTGACAGCCTCTCTCTTCTGTAACTGCTTGGGACTTCCGGTGTGTGCGCACAAGGCCTGCCCCTGGATGCACTAGTTGCTGGTGTCACTGTGCTGTCCTCTCTCCTAAAGTTCTCTTTCTTCTTCTAGATACCTTGAGGCTCTTTGGAAACGAAAACCAAGGCCCAAGCCCCACATGGAACCCAATGGAGGAGAAAAGCGATATTTTAACAGTTCAAAGTAAGGCTGGACGGGGAGAGAAGCTAACCTTTTTTGAGGTCTAATATAAGAAAGAAACAAAGCTAGCACATTATGTCCTCTGATTGTCACCGTCAGTCTACAGACGAGACTGCGCTGTCCCATCCCACAGATGGGGAAACAGAAGATGGGGATTTAAAACGATGCGGGCAAAACCAGTCAGCTCATAAATAGCAGAACTGAAATTCCACGTCAGGTCCGCCTCATTCCGAAACTCGCCTCCTTCTTCTGAGTGAGGCGCGCTCTCAGGGAGCCCCACGGGGAAGAGGAACCACAGGAGAAGAAAGGGAGCACCCGTACACCTCGCTCCCCAGCGAGTGAGACGCCTGGCGGAGCACGGTGGGATAAAGGACGCTGGGACCGCGGGATTGGAAAATACCTTGGAAATCACCGGGTCTCACCTTCTATACCGTGCTCAGCTTTATGAAATGCTCTGGCTTCAGTTTTCAAGGAAACTCAAGCTATCTAGATGAAAAACACGACCCTCCGTAACGCTTTCCCATATGTACGCTCCAGGCTGCAGATCACACATCCCTACCCAGAAAGTGCTGGGCGCCACTGCACAGCCTGCTGCCGCCCGTCAGCTGTTTCTTACCTGGAGAGGCTCTTGGGAGTCAGGTTCACCAATCCAGGCTGATGGGACGGACCAGCGGAGCAGCCCTCGGCCAAGAAAAGTCTGGTCCCTGGTCAGGGCTGCGGCCCCCTTGAGTCCGGTGGTTTCTCTGTCCTTAAGTGAGTGATAATCTGCTAAAAGGAATGCAAGTCATGTTACTGAGAGGCCATTTCCTGTTCTCCTCCAATAACAATACTTTTTTTTTTTTTTAAGGAGAGCAGAGAGTCCCCGAATCTCAGATTCCCAGGCTGAGAGAAATCCGCGGGCACCCAGCTTCATGCTTTCGCTTGGTGGTTGAGAAGATTGAGGCTCAGAGAAGCCTCGCTCGAGGTTCGGAGACTTGGACAAGGAACCCAGAGGAGAACGTGTCTTGGACTCTCTGGCCTTTGGAATTTTTTAAAAAGCAGCCACACGGTCTGGCTGACTCCTCAAACAACTGGTCATTGACCCTGAATGCAAAGCCCTTTTTTTAAAAAAAACAGATTTTCAGAAAGGGAGGCGGCACGTTTTCCAGATTGCTGTTGGTGTTTTTGCAGCTTTACCCTGGGAACTAAATGAGTAAAAGAGTCCACGTCAGGCATGTGGTCGGGTGGCTCTCCCTGTTTCCCTTAGAAAAATATTGTGATGGAACAGCGTGCCCCAGGGGCCCAGTGGCGGGCAGGCTTTGTTATCCAGGGATGGGCATGTGAGCACCCGGCCTGCAGGTCTCTCAGTGGGTCTCTCTCTGTCTCTCCCCTCTCTTTTGCTCTGTCTCTCCCCTCTCTCTTGCTCTGTCTGTCCCCCCTCTCTCTCTGTTTCTATCTCTCTATCTCTTTGTCATTATCTGCTTCTCTCTCTCTCTCTCTCTCTCTCTCTCGCTCTCGCTCTTGCTCTCGCTCTCGTCCCGCTCTCGCTCTCGCTCTCACTCTCCCTGTTTCAGGAAGACAGCAACAGCCACGACTCTCCCCCATGGGCATGACTGATTAGGTAATTTTTCTGGCTACTGTACTTCTGAAGAGCCATTTCCCCGTGCAGAAAACGAAAACCAAAAAAGGGAGCTTGCATTTGTTAAGCAAATAGCATCGGCCAGGCGCACCATGTGAGTCTCACAGATGTATTTCCCTCATCTGTCCTCATGAATACCGTCAACTTCATTTTCCCAAAGGGTCAGGGAACCTAACTTCAGAGCTCAGAGCGCTAGAAAGACCCGGAGGATCACAAGGAGAACATGGTGCAGAATCACTAATAAACTCCTGTCTCCCTCCCACACCTAGGCTGTGCCCATTGACACTTGACTGTATCTACTCGGCCAAAACACTGGGAGTTCTGCAGTGTTTTAGTTCGAAAGCAGGAGGATATAATTTGGAAGCTGTAAATTGCTGCAAGAACATGAAGAATTAGTTTTAGGAGGTTCTCTTTCAGACGGTGCTCTGGGGCCCCGGCTTCCTGCCTGCTCCCCGCCGGGGCTCACGTGCCCAGAGAGGCTGGGCCCTCTGGCTCCAGCCCTGAGCAGCAGACAGAGGGCCCGTAGGTCAGGAAATCACGATTATCAACGCGCCACGCTTGTTCCTGTTCTCAGGCAACCAGGGACAAGGCTGAGAGATGGGGTGGGGGTGGAGAAAGAGGAAGAAAAAACAGGAAGTGTGGGGGGAGGAAATGATAGAGAAAACACAGCAACTCTGCAAAGTCCTTGGCCTGATGAGAAAGTGATTCTGAGTCGGCGTCCCTGGGGCTGTCTCTGCATTTGGGGAAAGCGGGTCATGGTGGCAGCGGGGAGACTGGGGTTGGAGCCCATGTCTCCAGCCCAGGGCCCGGCCCAAGAAGACAGCTCCCTGGCATAGGCACTGTCTCCCACGAGCACTTGGTGCCGACAAAGGACAGAACCAATTCCCAAAGAGGAATCCCGGGAAGGCCGCGGCCCTCACCTCTGGGCTGTGGCCGAGAGCCCAGGTGCGCCCACAAGGACCGGGAAACGAGAGAGGAGAGGCTGAGGTGAGGGGGCCTCAAGGGTGTCACCCCACCCCCTGCTCTCCTTCTCGATTGCTCTCTAATGTGTAACCTGCTTTCAGTGTATACGATTGGGCCTGGGTTCACCTGACAGAGCCCAGTCAGAGCCCCGCTTTCTTCTACCACAAAGCTAAGCAGGCCAGGCCAGGGGAAGGCGAATCTCTTCCTGTCCATGTTGCCACCACTTGCTTATAGACTCTTATAGAAGTCCCCCACTCCCAGTGGGCATCGTGAGGATGGCAATCACCTGGTAAGCAGAACAGCCACGCAAATAGGCAAGCCCGATGATCGCTAATCACGCCAATAGGCAAGCCCGATGATCGCTAATCGCGCCAATAGGCAAGCCCAATGATCGCTAATCTGCTGCAACACTGATACTGAGGAGTGGAGACCTAGAGCCTGCCGATGGCACCGGGAGGACGGGGGCCACCGCCCCGGAGGCCACCATGCAGCACTCCCTCTGCAAGCAGTGACAGCAACCAGGAAAGGGTGAGGCACGCGGAAGGGCCGACAGTGGGAAGAAATCAGGAATAAAAGGCAGAGGAAGGAAGGAAGGCTCCAGGTGGGAATGTGGAGAGGCCAGCACCCCCAATTCCTTCCCACCTGCCCCCACTCTTCAACACCCCTGTCCTCCTCCCCCGCCCGCCCTGCCCCGGGAGTCAGCCAGCACCAGTCAGTGACATCTGGCCCTGGTGTGTACACAGCATGGCTCGGTGGTGGGAGGAGGCTAGGCTGGGGAGGGGACAGGGAGGTCGAGATGACAGTCCTCAGGCTGAGTAGAAGGGCTGGTGCCTTGGAAATCCATCCCCATGTCAGAGGGGCACAGACCTATGGGACAGGCGGGTGACCATGATGTCGAAAGTCCTCAAACACTGCACACACTCCCAGGTCATACACACTCCCAGGTCGCACACACTCCCAGGTCACACACACTCACAGGTCGCATACACTCTCAGGTTGTACACACTCCCAGGTAGCACACACTCCCAGGTTGCACACACTTTCACCGGTCGCACATGTTCCCAGGTCGCACACACTCACAGATTGTACACACTCCCAGGTCGCACACACTCACAGGTCGCACTCTCAGATCACACACACTCCCAGGTCACACACACTCCCAGGTCACACACACTCCCAGGTCGCACACACTCCCAGGTTGCACACACTCACAGACTGTACACACTCACAGGTCGCATACACTCCCAGGTCGCATACACTCCCCAGTCGCACACACTCCCAGGTTGCACACACTTTCACAGGTCGCACATGTTCCCAGGTCGCACACACTCACAGATTGTACACACTCCCAGGTCGCATACACTCCCAGGTCGCACACACTCACAGATTGTACACACTCCCAGGTCGCACACACTCCCAGGTTGCACACACTCACAGACTGTACACACTCACAGGTCGCATACACTCCCAGGTCGCATACACTCCCCAGTCGCACACACTCCCAGGTTGCACACACTTTCACAGGTCGCACATGTTCCCAGGTCGCACACACTCACAGATTGTACACACTCCCAGGTCGCATACACTCCCAGGTCGCACACACTCCCAGGTCACACACACTTGCAGGGACACCAGGCTCTGGTTTCAGCCTCATGAAGACCTGGGAACAGGACAGCACAGAAATCATCTCTCACCACTTCAGAGGCGGGGAGATTAAAGCCCAAATAATAAGTCATGGAATAATAATAATGATGATGATGATGATGATGATGCCATCTGTGGCAGCCTATTATGTGAAACAGGCCAGGCGCTTTCCGCAGGTCCTTAGTAATTACTCCCACTCTGTGACGGCCATATCATTACTCCTCATTTGTAGCTGAGCTACACTAAGTAATTTCCTCGGTCTGAAAGCCAGCTGGTATGAGATAGGAGCTGCTGCACGGTCTGTGGTCTGTGTGACATTTTGTCCCATGATGTCACTGCCTGTGCACCGCCTGTGCTGTGACATGGCGACATGCCTTACCCGTGACCGTGCACTGGTGCTGACCCACAGCCGGCTTCTGCGCCGTCGGCATCACGGGTGCAAGTTTCTGCCTGAGTGCGTCATCCCCGTGGCATCTGCACGTGGGGAGGTATTCGGTCACATACAATGAGGGCGACCACGGGATTCACCATCTAAACTGAGTGCTTGTGGGAGTGGGAAGCAAACCATGAAGGCCACTGGGACAACAGGCATGAGCCAGGGCGGTCGCAGGCACCCAGGACATGTGGGCACCCTGATGTCACTTACAGCCCCGAGGGCCAATTACGCTTGTCGGGAGAGAACTGTCCCAGCAATCCCGGGCTTTCCAATCCACACACACATTCCTCTGCAACCGTTCCCGCCCCTTAGCTCACCAAAGGTCTTCTCCATCTGCTGGGCCTGTAGGCTTTGCATATAAAACAGGCCGATGCCACAGGTAATGAAGCATCGTGCTACGAAGGGAGAAGCAAGGGTGTGACCAGCTTCACTTATTTTTTTAATATAATTTTTATTGATTTCAGAGAGGAAGGGAGAGGGAGAGAGAGATAGAAACATCAATAACAAGAGAGAATCATCCATTGGCTGCCTCCCACACGTCCCACACTGGGGATCGAGCCTGCAACCTGGGCATGTGCCCTGACCAGGAATCGAACTAGGACCTCCTGGTTCATAGGTCGATGCTCAACCACTGAGTCACACCAGCTGGGCAATAATATATTTCAAAAGGACTGTGGGCTCCCAGAACCGCTCCCAGAACCCAAATGCCCAGCTGTTCTGATAACCAGCCACTCCCCCAACATGCAGGCTCGGGTGGCTCTCCTCCCTAAGGCAGCTGGAGACTGCAGGCCACCGATAGGACACAGACCCTGTTGCCTCAAGGGGCAGCGTGTTGCTGGGATAGGCCTGGCCTTTCTCCACCGCCAGTAGGCACTGACCCTGCCGAAGGGTGCGGAGGGGGGCCCTCTGGAGGGGCATCTCCCCTTCCACCTCACTGGCCCAGGGAGGATGGAGGCGGCACTTAGAGCCGGCTTTCATCTTGCTGTTCCCGCAGAATCTGCCTTCTTAGGAATCTCTGCCCCAGGAGAGAAAGAATCTGCCTTCTTAGGAATCTGCCCCAGGAGAGAAAGAATCTGCCTTCTTAGGAATCTGCCCCAGGAGAGAAAGAATCTGCCTTCTTTTGAAACCAGGGACCCGTCTTGACTCACACTCTTCCATCAGTTCAGGTAAAGTAAATGCTAACAAAAAAAGCATAGTTGGAAGAGACGCTGGCATTTACTGAATCACAGAGCGTGACAGGACGTCTAGCCCACAGGTTCCTGACAGCTCTGCCAAGGCTCAGGGCCTGATGGCTCAGGGGTGCCTCGGGGAGCGCGGTGGCTCTGGGACCTCCTCCCGCAGCCATGCAGGCAGTTAAGCCAGGCTCCTTATCTGTTCTGTGTAAGAGCTTCTATAAGTGGTCATACTTGGTGGGTAAGACCCTTTTCCCAAATTAGGTCATGTCTGCAGGCCGGAGTGGTTAGGGCATGGACTCGCCTTTCGGGGTTGGACGCCATGCAACCCACTACCTCTATTAGTATCATAACAACGACTATTATCATTTCTAATATTACTCAGGAGACACCTCCATCCTAGAGAAGGGAAGGGACTTGTTTAATGCCACTCAGCACGCAGGTAGAGAAAGCCAGTACTGGGGTGCAGGTCTCCCCACCGTGCCAGCGTTCTGGGAACCCACAGTGGGAACCCTGTCCTGGGAGCGGCCTAGAAACCTGACGGGGGCCGACCAGAGCAGCCTGGGCTTGGCGATCCAAGACTGTCAGGGGTCAAGGAGTGAGTGACCATGGTGGCACCGAAAAATGCCACTCTTCCTCACTGGGCACTGCCTCTGCCCAGGCACTATGCCGCCCGTCACATCATGTGACTGTCTCCCTCGGGCCTCACATGGGTCCTGCGGAAAATGAGGGCATGCCTGCCCACTAGCCACATCGTACAGATTAGCAGCTGGAGGGAGACTCGGCGAGGCCGGAGACCAGCCCCGGTTAACAGCACACGTTTATAAGAGTTGGTCATGAAGCTCGCAACTGAACCCAAGTTCAACCTCACGGCGCTCACTCCAACCCCTGCACTCCACAGCCATGGAGGGTCCGTCCATCACGCCGATGGGACATCTGACCCAGGGCGGGAGGGCAGTGGCCCATGGCAGGACCAGAGCCCGGGTCTCTGCTCCGAAGCTCACACTGGCTCCATTTCCCAGAGCTGTGGTTTAAGCCGGTTCTGACCCCTGTCCCACCTACACAGCCAAGAAGGTGAGCGCCCCCATGTGCGTGGCCAGGGACATAGGTCAAACTGGCTGAGGGATTCGGGAAACCCCAGCCAGTCTTCCATCTGAACAGATGGGCCAGGCCAGAGGCTCCTGTCTCTGACAGGATTTCGGTGTTGGTATCATCAGGTCCTCCTCTGGGCTGGGGAGCAGGGACACGTGAGAAATCAAATGAGATGAGTATCTTCCTCCTTCTGACAACCCCAAACATCAGTACGATGACATCGCAGTCAGCCTGGGGCCTTTCATGCTCACTCCCCTCCTCCCAGGGTGGCAACTTCAGGGGTGTCGCTGTAACGACTTGACAGGCAGTAGTCTGAGGCGTCTCCTCCAGGCAGGCGGCAATCAGACAGAGAGGAAGACATACAAATTGCCAGTTATAAAAGCAGCCATGGGGCTGGAAGGACAGCTCAGGGAACAGGCAATAATGTCGCAATAACTATGGAAGGTATCAGACGGGTAAAAGACTCATCGGGGGATCACTTTGTAATGCATATGAATGTCTAATCGCTATGTTGTACACCTGAAGCAAATATCATATTGTAAGTTAACTGTAATTGAAAAATAAATTTTAAAAAATGTTAAAGACAGAAGTGAACACAGTTCAGGCCGCAGAGGCCCTGCTGGACCACAAGCCAGGACGACGGCTTGAAGGAGAGAGAAGGCTCCACAGGGAGGCCAGGAGACCTGGGTCTGCCCCCAGCATGGCCTTGGCTGGGCAATGTGACCTGAAGTCCTTCATTTCTTCTCTCTTATCATCAGATGCAAAGTCTGCCCAATGCTGACCTTACAATGAAGGACATGGCCCAGCAGGCCGCGGTGGGCTCTTTTGAAGACCCAGTGAGCTTTCTCCGCTAAAGTACCGTAGCTCTTGTCATGTTTCATCTCTGCCGATGGATTGAAGTTTCCTGAGAGGAGGGGAATGTCTTACTTATCCAGAGCCCCGCACACATAACGTGTGGAGGGTGGGATCTGTAAAATCCGGCTTCCTGGAAGGCAGTGAGCAGATCAGTGTGCCAGGGAGGGTGGGGGAGGTGCAGGGATACAGCCGAGAAAGAGACTGGTGAGAGGCTGTGCCCAAGGCTGACTGGGATGTCCACAGGTAGCTAGTGTATCAAGCCCTGGTGTCAGTATTAGTGGGAGGATGGGCTGTGGAAAGAGCCTGGGGCCTACGACCAATGCTTCTTTGAGCCCTGGCTGCCCGTCTCTATAATGGGAATAATAGTTCCATGTCAGGGTCCTTAGGTACCCCAATGTTAAAAGTGGCCAGTACAGTACTTGGTACCTATTTGAACTTCAGCAAATACAACAGCCCCTAAACACATGCCGAGCAGCACAGATAGACAGCGCTGGCCTGGACTGTCAGGGTAGATGATGGCTGTGGAAGTTCAAGGCCAGTGCTGCCCAGGAATGGGAAACTAAGAAATGGGGCCTGGCCAGACTGCACTGGGCACCATCTAAGGGCCAGTCTGGCTGCAGCCATTTGTTGCCAAGTTCCCGCCAACGCTGGCGTGCTCTAGGGATCTGCAAACGCTGGCAGCACCCATGTACCCAACCAGGCAGGTCTCCCACGGCAACACCACCAAGTGCCACACACCACCTGCGAGCTCCCGCAGCCCCTGGCCCACAGAGCCACCGACAGGGGCCACCTCTGGGTGGCTTACATTGCGTGTTCTTCTATGAAGACCCACTTGCCCCCTAAAGCTGGGGGATGGCAAAACACAGGCTTGAAAAGCAGGCAATCTGGGCTCCTGTTTCAGCTTTGACCTTAAACATTCTTTTTAAAAAATTTTTACTGATTGATTGATTTTGTAGAGAGAGAGAGAGAGAGCGCACTTTGTTGTTCCACTTATTTCTGCATTTATTGGTTGATTCTTGCATGTGCTCTGACTGGAGATCAAACCCACAACCTTGTATTGGGATGATGCCCTAACCAACTGAGCCACCGGCCAGGGCCTGCTTTGACTTTCTGTCTCTCTAAGACACTGGGCAAGTCACTCCCTGCCAATGAAGTGGACTTGGGAACCTGGGACCCTCAGTGTCTGGAACAGCCTTTCAACAAAGAGTACTGAAGAGCTTCACCTACGAGAGACACTGCCCTTTGAGAAAGTGAATTGCTACAAAACCCCACTTAAAGGGACCTGTCCTGCAAAAGGCCCCCATTCTGATCTAATAGGAACACACTCATGTCCACGGGTAGCTGGTTCCTAGTTCCCACCCCACCGATTCTTGGCTGTGCAAGCGGAGTCTGAGCCTGTTTTCTCCTGTGAGCCTCAGAGGCAATGGTATCCGCTTTACCTCCCAGAAAGCACCGATCTCATTTTACTCAAACGCTACAAGGCTGGCCATCCTCCTCTCCCGTGAGCGGATCCAGATACACGTTCGCCAGTCAGGCGTGGGAGAAAACGGGGGATTTCCATTACTCTTAGTAAGGGGAGCGGTTCGGGGATGACGGAGGAGGAATGAATGAGAAGGTACCTGCGACAGCTGGCAGCCGGCTTATCTCTATCTCCTCCGCTGAGGACGGTCCCCTGGCCCAGGCAGCACACCCTGGAGACCGCACTGAGATAATAGCACAGCTGCTCCCGGTCCAGGGTCCCTGCTGCCCGCCGAATCAGCAGGCACATGATCAGCATTCAGGCCCATTCAGCCTCAAGACTCAAAGCGATTCTGCCTTCCCCAGCTCAGGGCTGTAGGGGGTGCATCATACACCCTCACCTGGCCCCAAGCATGGGAAAAAGAAAGGGGGGAGCTCTGGACAGGAAAATGCTGGGGATAAGCTCCCCACAGAAATCAACTACAGAAAATGTACTTAACCTGTGAGAACCACCGCTAACAAAATCCATATTCCCGGGTTTAGCGTTCAAGTCCATACGAATTGAGAAGCATCCTTTATATAAGCTCTCAACTTAAGCCCGATGTGGCTTACTGCAGCTTTGTGTTTCCTTGCCCTGATATGCACACAGACTTATAGCTCCACATACCTCCATTCTTTGTGTCATCCATCAAGGCCAGCAGCAGGCTTACCTTCTCCATGAAGCCTTCTCTGATATGCTGACACCCCACTTCACACTGGCCTCTCCTTCTCCGAACTCTCACAGCACTTTCTATCTGCGCTGCTCAGCATTCAGCAGCCGTGGGGCACCTCATCACTTTTGGACTGGACTGTTGCACCAGCCTCCTAACTGGTTTCATCCAGCCCGCACTCTGGCCCAGTGCTCTGCAGAAACTACTTCCTAAAGCACAACTCTGATGATGCATCGAGTCTTTGCTGCTGCTCAAAACCCTTCAGGCACTTCCCACCACTTTCGGGATCAAATCCACATGCCACAGCACACCCCGACCCCTCCTCTGGGGCTACCCACATCCAGTCACACCAAACTGCCCCCGAGGTTATGTAATGAGGTAGCACCAACAGCGGGAGGAGAAACCAGGTCTCCTGATACCCAGAGAAGGGTTCTTCCCACAGCCCTGGGCTCTCCCAGGTCTGATGCTGGGCCATGGAGAAGATGGCTAGAAGCATATGGCACGGAACCATGGCCAAGGTCAAAACCACAAGACCAGCTAGGTCCTTAGGCTTGATGAGTTTTCAATCTGATGACAACCAGCCAATCCACCAAACAAGCAAATGCAAGAGCAGGCATTGGAAGCTCAGACATAAGAGAGTGCATTTGCTCTTTTCATCGACAGTGAGAAGATTATTATTTGTCCTTTCACATGTGTGGACACTGAGGCTTATACCTGAACTGAAACTCCAGCCAAGCCCTTCCTCCTGCACTCTATCGAGCACAGTATATCCAACAGCCCCCTGGCCCTCACTATCTTGTGCAGTGGGGCCTTGACTTACGAGTTTAATTTGTTCCGTGATGAAGCTCGTAACTCAGATTACTCGTATGTCAAATCAAAAAGTGGACGAGTGAGACACGTGATGCTGGGCTGATGTTGTGGCGCTCACTGTGACATTCGCTGCGCCAACTAGCGGTGGAATATCTGAAGCTGGCTCATAACCCAAATTTTAGCTCGCAACTCAAAGCAAAAACTCGGCCAAGAGACGGCTCATATCTCGAAAAACTCGTTAGTCGGGACACTCGTAAGTCAAGGGACCACTGTACCTCCAAGCACCACACACTCAACATATCTGGTGCTGAGCCCTCGGTTCCTGTCCAGGAGACCTTACTGACGAGCTCCCTAGGGATTCTGCTCTGTCCTCCTGCTCCTGCATCCCCTTAAATAGAAAGATTATAGAACAAAATGTTTATTCAACAAAAAAGGGAGAGAGAACATTTCATTCTAACAGCTCTCTTCTTATTGAAACAAATGATCAAAAACCCTTACCAGACTAAAGCACCCCCATCACACTCCACACTAATAAATGTGTGTGATTATGAGAGAAGGAGGACTGATGGAAGGACAAGGTCTAGAGCAGCCATGGGCAAACTACGGCCCACGGGCCAAATCCGGCCCGTTCAGCTGTTCTATCTGGCCCGCGGAGCCGAAAGAGCAGAGGGTTCTCTTGTTCTCCTCTCCGCTCCTTCCACAGCAGCAGTGTTAACATGTATTAGTTCACACAAACACTCCATCCATGCTTTTGTTCCGGCCCTCCGGTCCAGTTTATGAACCCACTGTGGCCCTCGAGTCAAAAAGTTTGCCCACCCCTGGTCTAGAGGAAGCAAGATGAATATCTGAGCAAAGCCCTCCTGGATCCAGGTGACACCAGCTTACCAGAGCCAATCATACATCCTTCCTCCCCAACTTCAGCTTCCGTGAGGTCTGATAAGTAGAAACCAGCCATGGTGGGAGTATTTACACCATGAAATTGGCAAACATTCCTCATCACGTGGGGGTTTTGTTTTTGTTTATTCCCAGGGAATCAGTTCTGTAACATGTATCAGCCCACCACTAAATGGGTCCAGGAGAAGGACACTGGGTTGGGAAGACAGGACATTTAAATTGTAGCTACAGCTCTGCCTCAGTTGGAGCTGTTTGATAGACAAGTTTCTTCTCTTTCTGGTCCTCATTTATCTTATGAAAAGGGAGCAAAAATCCTGGCTTTCCTTACACATAACTATATGAACTAAGAGAGAGAAGAGCATTTGGGTCCATGTAAAGTCATGAGGGCATATTTGCCAATGTCTGCAGACACATTGGATTGCCACAACTGAATTGTTGGTGCCGCTGGCACCCAGGGATACTGAGACCATCCTACAATGTGTGAGACGGTCCCTACAATGAAGACCGAATTTGCCCCAGATGTCTGTGGTGCCAAGGTTGAGAAACCTGATCTAAAGATATTCAACACAGTGGCTGCTTCAAGCTCCCTGAACATATCAGTGTCCAGGAGAAATCAGAAGGGAACTGGTCAGTTGTCAGGAACCCTGGAGGCCAGTGGCAGACCATTGTGGGGATTCCTACAGGTGACGATGCAAGAGTAAGTCAGCTCTTGTCCTACATGGTGCCGTCACACAGTAGGTGCTCAGTCATGGTTTGGGGGAAAAGCAAACGGGTTCAGTGGAAACCATACTGTGCTCTGTCTAGCAGGCCAACATCCATGGGGTGCACATTCCCCCAGGCCCCAGATGACAAGTAGAAGAATCTGACAAGTGCAATCTCACCTCTTCTGCGAGGAGCATGGGCAAAGCGGTGTGACTGACGTTCCCACCCCGGAGACTCCACTTAGGCAAATAATCACCAGCCCGGCGAGCACAGTGGCGGTGGTCAGAGGAGCGATTTTATTTAAGTCACTTTCTAATATGAGTTGAAACATCTTGAAAGGTGAGGCTTTCAAACCCTCCTCTGGGGAGGCAGTTGTGAAAAACACACAGCAGGCAGCCCTGCTTCTGACACATTTAGAAACCACTTTTTTTTTTTTGGTAGAAAATCCTTTTATCCCTTGTACCACTTGGGGCTGAAAATACACTTAGCACAAACCACCCTGAGCGGAAACAGCACTGGGTAAGAAACACCCCGGGCATTGTGGCCACCACGGGGAAGGTATCAGAATCGGACTAGGCTGACACAGCTCACACAGGGGAAAAGCCGCCACATGGAACACACAGACTAGCCCTGGGGGCCTGGAGTCAGTGGGGCTGTGAGGGAAGCTTAACCACAGCCTCTCCTCAAAGTCCCCTCCCGGGATCCCAACGCCCCATCCTCCATCCTCGCGCTGGGAGTGGCAGATTTCTCAAGGAATGGAGGACAGGAGAGAGGACCTCCCTGGAGTCTCCCTGCAGATCTGAATCTCCCCCTGAACCATCTGACTCACAAAGCCATTTAATTAAAAGCCCGAGGGCTCAGAGCGCATTCTAGACGTGCAGGACCCTGTGGCTTCCCAGGCACCTGAGCAGAGTAATGAGCTGGTTTGCCCTTCCTGGTCTATGAATGACAGCTCACTCAGCTCTAAATCAGAGGCACAGATGCCAGAGCTGGAAGCCACCCAGCAACCCCGTGCCCCACCCCTTCACTCTATGATGAGGGGCTGGGGCTCAGGGGAGGAGGCGGGATGCCCCCAGGGCTGCTCTGAGTTCCTCAGTGACTCCCAGTCAAATGCAAATGTTGCACACACACCCTGGGAACATTCTGGGTCAGGTCTCTAAACACTCAACTCCAAGGCTCATCTGGAGCCCAGGAACTGGCTGGTTACAATCCAGGCAGGACCTGGGCCCGGAGGGAGGAAGCAAGACAGCTCCAGAGAAACATTTCAAAGCAAAGACTTCATCAGAACCTGCTCAGTCCACGGCTGAGCTTCGCCCCTTCCATCCTTCACCTCTCTCTCTCTCTCTCTCTCTCTCTCTCTCTCTCTCTCTCTCTCTCGTAACCATGACCCTGAAACGGAGGTCTTATCGTGCCCGTAACAGAGAGGAAAGTAAATGCAATGAAAAGTAAAGAAATGCCCCCAAAGCTAATCAGCTAATGAATTTATTTGGTTCTGATGCTTGTGCCTTAAACAAATTCTTTTTTTTTAATTTAAAGTTATACAACCCAAAGCAACAATATGATAACTCCCTCAGGCATGGCAAAATTATTTTGTTATTTTATTAATAATTTCCTGATTTATTAGATTGCAAGCTTGACTTTTTTTCATACTATTAATGGCCAACATTTCTAAATATTCTTTATGTGCCAAATGCTTTTCAAAATAATCTCTCATTATTAGCAAATAGCTTTACATACCCTCTCTCTCATTTTACTGATCTGGACACAAAGGCTCAGAGTGTTCCGGTGGATTTCCTGAGATTACACAGCCCGTCAATGGCTGAACTGGGATTCTCAGGTAGGTCTGTCTGACTCTTGACTCTTGTGTTCCTTCAACCCTAATGACCTGCGTGTCCCCCAGTGACGTGCTGACTCAGTGCCGGGTCAGACACCACAGATTTGGGAGACCCACCTCCTTCTTCAATGTGTCCACTGGGACCAGGGCCAAGGGCCTGGGTCCATGGAGGTAATGAATGGGCAGCGACTGCGGCTTCACTGAATGCAGTCACACACCTGAGAGGCAGGCAGGGCAGTCACCAAGCTGTACCTGGTGAGTGGGGTTCTTGTTGGGTGAATCCAGGGGGACAGCAAGGAGGAGGAAGGTTCCCACCGAGGCCCAGCCCACAGCCCATCAGTAGCCGCCTGTGTTTCTTCTACTTCGCAGATGAAGATTCTGAGAACCAAGTGTTGCTCCTCACTCATGTTTGCTGGTGGCTCATGAGCTCGCAGAAAAAGTAACTACACAAGACAAGAATGAAAATACAGATGGGGTCCTCATCTTACGGTGGGGTCGCATCCGGATAAACTCACCGTACCTTGAGAATACCATAAATCAAAAATAGATTTCGTATACCTAACCTCCCAAGCATCATAGCTTAGCCTCGCCTGCCTTCCATGCGTTTGGGACCCTTACACTAGCCCACACAAAGCTCGTTTTACAATAAAATGCTGAATATCTAATGGAATTGATTAGGCATGTTGCTTCTGCACCATCGTAAAGAGGAAAACGGGTCATTCGAGCCATCGCGAGGCCGGGACCACCTGCACAGGGTGGCCGCTGCTGTCATGGAAACGCAGGCTGATGTGGAATCATCAGTGATGGGCACCTACCCTCACTGGTTGGTGGGAACAGTGGATAAAGGCTTCATGGAAAGGTTACTCACTGCCTGAGATGAGACTCGAGTCTACACAGGACGTGGGGGGCAAACCGGGCCCTGAGGCTGCGAGTGGGCAGGGGGCACATGCAGGGGCCACGGGCAATGAACCACAGGAGTGAGGAAGCTCTGGACTGGGACCTACGTGGAGTTGGGTATGGCTGGATGTGAGAAAATGAGGGGCGGGGCGGGGTGGCGTGGAGAGAAGCCTGGACCGACCTGGGAGGCGGGGCTGAGCCAAAGCTCTGGGCCGGCCAAACCTCGTGAAGGACTGGACACTCCTAATGGGAGCTCCATCACAGGGTTTTACCTTTTACTATTGGACCGTGACCAAGTGGTATGTTGTATCATATTCATACACATCTCACTCTGGAGGTAGGACCTCAGTCAAGTTACTTCTCTGCTCTGGCCTTAATTATTTTATCTCTAAAATGGGGAAAACGCCATGTCCCCTCTATATCCCCAAAGCATGATAAGAATACAGTGAGAAGGGGAATAAAAGGATTATTAGAGATTAAAAACCAAAGAGAAGCTATGTGGAGAATTACGCAGGACTTCCCTCAAGCCTGTAAAGCAGAGGGCAGTTGAAACACTTCTAACCGGAAGAATAAACGGGGGGGAGGAGGGATCAGGGCGCAGGGAGCTGAGACCCTCCCTGCCACTGTAGGTGTCCTGTCGGGAGGGCCCCCCACCAGTGCTGAGCCTGGGACTGCTTGTCCTGGGAGCCCAGGTTCTGGGCTAATTTTCGGATCCAGGCAACAGCTGTAAAGTGGCAAAAAAGCAACCCCCAAAGCGCACCTTTCAGGTACCCAGTTAATGTTTCCAGTGTCAGATGGAAGAATCATTCCACAAAGGCCTTCCTGAATCCCAATGAAGGCAGAGGTGGCTAAAGTGCACCTGCTATCGGGTGAAATGACACTGTCTGTGCCCCGGTGGTGGGCACAGGAACGCCGGGTTGATGGATTCCCCCCTCCATCAGCCCGGCTCTGTGTCTGTCTGCCTCCTCTGGAAGCAGGCAGGACAAAGCTCCCCAGGCAGACTGCCTGCCCTGCCCAAGCACCTGGGGTGCAGGCCCGCGTGGGGGAGAAAAGCTCCCTTCAGAGGGTCGCTTTCCAGCCATTGCACAATTGCCTTTATTAGCATCAAGCCTCCTCCTATGTTTTGTAAAAATGTTCCCTCTGCATCTCAGGAAGAAGGCAAGGACAGAAGTTGCCCCTAGCAAGGGGGGCGGGGGGGGGGAGGGTCTGTAAAATTTAAACCATGGGGCATTTGTCCAAGACTCCTGGGTAATGATGTCTCTTGATATATAATTCATGGCCGCCTTATAGCTTGGCCTACTTTGACACAGAGATCATATATTTTGGAGATGACAGGAAGGGGGAGGGAGAAAATCGCTTTTAAATGGATCTTCTGTATTTGCCTTTTGAGTAAAGCCAGACAATATTTTGGACCATTCTTTTCTACCATAAGGCCTTCCCTTAAAGAGCCTTTTATTTTATTTCTTTCTCTCTCTCTTCAGTTGAAGAGGCAGCATATCACCCAGCTCCAGTTTTGTCTCCTGTAACACTAGATAAAAGATGAGGCTGAATCCATCTGGTAGCACATACCGGCTGCAAACTGTGTGAAAGCAGGAGCACACACACTCACGCACATGCGCACACTCCTTGCACAGAGGTGAAAAAATATCCACTCTTTAAAAAAATTGATCATCAGCAACCCTACCCAATGCCGACCAGAGAGCAGCGCTTTTATCCTTTTATGGGCAAATTCAGGAGGAAGCCAGCCTGCCACAAAGCCTGTTCCCCCAACGCCACGCCACGGCCACATGAATCTGGATGCTGGGACTGGCTGCTGGCCAGGCCCTTCCCCCACAGCCTGGGGTTCCAATCTCCCTGAAATCGGGGCTGACCCCCCTGGGTGCCATTACCTGCCCTGTCTCAGCCCACCCAGCCGATGCGGAGAGAATCACAGAGCAGCTGGAAGGGTTCCATGCTCTGGCACCGCGGCCAGGCTCCTGGGGCTGGGTTTGCTGGGGGAAAGGAGAAGGCAGGCTGCCTGGGCACCGTCTGAGCCACTTGGCATTTCCGATGGCATTGCTGGTCGGGGTGGCACCATCTTGCAAAGCAATTCCTGAAGATGCTGCCTGCAGCTGATCAGCTCAGATGCAACCGAGGATCCGAGACAGGGGGTTGGAGGTGGCTTGGACGAGCCCTCACCAGCACTCACATGCTCACCTCTCTAAAGTGGGTGCAGTGCGGTGGGCAGCCCTGAAATGCTCAGGGGTCCTTAGTTTCTTAAATGCAGCAACCCTGTGAGTCACAGAGCTCTAACAGTCAGCCAGCTTCAGTTCATTAATGAGCCAGGTAAAGCCTGAACCCTGGCACTTTGGAAGAGGAAGGGGGTGGAGGTGACAAGGGGCCACCTGAGTCACTGCACTTGGTTTTTGGGGGGGCTCAGGGCTGAAGCTACACTCCCCGCAACCTGCACTCTGGAGTGTTGCGTCCTGCGGATTCGGCTTCTGTGGTGTCTCTCTGCCCCTCCTATTTGCTCCCATGGCCCTGCCCTGACTTAGGCCTATCATCTCTGTCCAGGATGGTCGTGCACAGGCAGCCAGATGACTCTTCCTGTAAGAGCACAGCCACCTCTGCCCCACTTGTGGCTCAAAAGCCATGATTTCCCCGTTGGCTAAGAGATAAAGCCCAGCCCTGGAGGCTCTCCGCACAGGCCCCCCAAAATCTAGCCTCATCCTTCTTTCTCCTCCTACGGCCTTCCCTCCAGCTCAGTGCCTCCTTTCCAACGGGCCCACCTGAGTGGTCTTACTCTTCTATTTCTCTCTAAGAGTCTTCTCTCCACTCCATCTCCTTCATTTCAAATCCTATTCATCCTTTAATAGCAAATTCAAAGACTACTTCAGCCGTGGACTCAACCTTGACTCCCAAGGAAAATTTCCCTATCCTTTGAACGCTCACCATTTTACTACATCTCAATCAATTTTTTTAAATGTTTTTAAATACATCTTTATAGTGGAAGAGAGAGGGAGAGAGAGATAGAAATATCAATGATGAGAGAGAATCCTTGATTGGCTGCCTCCTGCAGGCCCCCAACAGGGGATTGAGCCCACTTGCAGGCAAGTGTCCAGACCAGGAATCCAAACCATGATCTCCTGGTTCATAGGTTGATGCTCAACCACTGAGCCATGGCGGTTGGGCCAATTTCTTTTTTTTTATAATGGGTTCTATACACCTTGTTTTTCTCCTTCCATTGCAAGGTATCCGAAGGCAGAGGAGTGCCCAGTTGACCTCAGCATATTCATGCTAGGTAGGTCCTGATTACAGGCAGGGGCCTCTCTTATGCAACGTTCATGGGCATGGCTCCAGGAGTGCGGACATGCAGCTATTCTGTGGGAGGCACAGCTACCCACACAGATCACATCACTGCGTGTAGAAGAGCATTACTAAAGGAGCACACGGGATGCAGAGGAGGCAAGCTGCGTGAGCTGGGGTCCCAGGTGGGTGACACAAAGGACTCCATGATGCCAGATCCAACAGACAATTCCCAGTCTTCACCTTTACAAGACCATCAGCAATTATGACACAATCGAGTCATCATCCCTTCTAAGAAATCTTACTTACCTGACTTCTGGGAGATGGCAGTCAATACTTTTCCCTCCTAGTTAATGTCTGCTCCTTCTCAGTCTCCTCGACTGGTTCCTTCTTTCCCCCAACACATTTGTCACTGGCCTTCCCTAGGACTCAGGTCTCCATCTCTCCCTTTTCCAGCAAGACTCGCTCCTTGGATGACCTCACCCAGTCGCGTGGCTTTCAGTATCAGCCACATCATCAATCAGCTAATCTCAAAGTCAGATTCCCAGCTTTGACCTCTCCTGTGCTGGCAATCACCAACAGCTCACCCAAAACCGACACTTGGATGCCTAAGGCAAGCTTACTGTGGCCTCTGACTGAACTCATCTCCCCTCCCAACCCCGCTTCATCCCCAGTGTTTCTCATCTAAGCTAATGGCAATTCCATCCTTCCCGTTTCTTAGGACAAAACGTTGAATCATCTTAGCCTCCTCTTTATTTCACGGCCCACATCCAATCCTTCAGGGAATTCTTCTGGCTTTATCTTTAAAATGTATCAGCACACATCCAAGTATACCCCCTTTTCTCTCCTCCATTTTCCCCCCATTCCTCTTTTGATTGTCTAATATACTAACAGGCAATAAATATCGCTTTGCTATACTTACCTGAGTTATTCGCAGTCTTATTTCTTTATTTATGTATTTATTTATTTATTTATTATCTGATTTCCTTCCCCAGTGCCTAGAACTATGCCTGGCACAAACACAGGCATTCAATAAATATTTGCCAAATGCTTGAATGAATGACTTTAGCTGATGATCTCTGAACTGTAGTTTAAGAAACAAACAGCTTTTAGCCACAGAGAAAGGCAACAGCAAGGCATGTGTAGGCAGGAGGAACACAAGAAGCAAGGACCTGGAGGTAAAGCCTTCCCCAACATCGTAAGATGCAACAGCGTCCATAAAGCCTGCCTGGATTCTACCAAACTGAAGAGGCAGCGCTGAGCAGTTTCCAACGTGTCCAGACCAGCCACGGAAAGTTCCAAGGGACTTCCATGGACAACTACACTTTTCTGAAAGAAAGACGTGCAGTCACAATGGAAATGAAACACACCCAAGCTGGTAAATAACTGTGTATAAATGTTCCTCTACAATGTCATTTGCATCATATATTTTCACACTCTTCCCCTAAAATATTACAAATATAATATCCTTAGTTCTATCTACATTCGCCCACAGGACCAGGCCTTGTCAGTCCTGCCCCCTGTCATACCCTCAGTGGCCACTCAGACATAGTTTTAAAATTACTTGTTCAGTGAATGAAGAAGTGAATGAATGCCTTCACGTCTCCTACCAGGGCCCGTTCCAGGATGTAAGAAAATCATCTGAAAAGCAACTCTGCACTAAACTTGTTTTCGAGACAGAAAATGCATGGGCCCTTACTTTGCCCCCTGTGTCTAGCACAGTGCCTGGCTTCCAGCAGACATCCAATAAGGATTTAACACCTACAAGTCAAGTTCATCCCTGCAGGCATATATATCAGCATCCTGGGAAAGGACGCTGATATATATGCCCCTCATCTTGACTCTCTGTATTGGGCTCTCAGCACTTTCTACTCTGTTGCTGTGACTTGATCCCAGACAGAGCTGGTGTGGGGGCCATGGAACACCCTACTGAGTTGTGGGGTCCACCCTGCCATGCAGGAGGGTTATGACTGGAATCAGAAAGGCTCTCCTCTGAAATCATTCCCATGGAAGCCTCAGTGTTTGCATCCACAACAAGGAATCATCACACACTGTGCCAGGGGACCGTGGAGAGGATCTTAGGACCCTTCAAAGACTGACCTCATTGAGCGCTAGCCTCGGATAACTATTTCTTCTGCGGGCACTCCCTGTCATGGCCCCAGTGAGCTGGAGCTTGCCAGGCCGTTCCAGATGCATGTGGCTGGCGGGTGCTGTGGCTTCACTACCGCTGTCTCTCTCCAGCTTCCTCGAGGCGTGTTTTCTTGGCAGATGTTTGTGGAGAGACTGGCCATTACCCAACTCAGAAGCATGATCAGGGGCTTGTGAGCTCTGATTAGAGCCAGGAATGCACTGGGCTCGAGAACTAACTTCCTCAGAGGCCACACTCAGCTAATCACAAGGAAAACGCAGTCAGCACCGCGGTGCCTGTTTCTTCCACCTTTGGAGGGTCTTTTACACAGAAGGGGGTCAATTATTGCTATGGGAAATAAGAAGAAAGTGGAGCAGAAAAACAAAGCAGATGTTCATAGGCCTGTCACACACACACACACACACACACACAGCCACTAAGCCTCCCATGGACCAGCGGCTGAGTGGATTGACCTGGTAAATGCAAGACGTATCAAAGCAACTGATTAATTTCAAAATGAAAAAGTACAAATCCCTGTTTTTACTGCGGTAGAGATCAGGAGAGAAAGACTTGGGATAGTGGGAGCATTCTTTCTCCCGAAAGTCATATTGCAACGGAACTCGCAGACATTCCAGGGGACAACTGGCAGGCGAGCAGAACACATCTATGAGAACCAACATTGTTCTCATTTTTTCCAACACGAGGGCTCTTTTACAACCCCTCGCAAAAATCACACATGACTTATGTCCGGCATTTATCGGCCTCTAAATCAATTACCTCGCCTCTTCTTGGATTGTATATTTAGAAAACAAGCATCAGCTAAGGTGAGCAAGGATGTCTCTTGGGCTAGTGCTAAGGTTCTGGGGTTTGGAGCAGAGTTCTTGGCTACCACTAAAAGAGTCCTGAATAGGTAGCTCCTCTCTTCGAGCCTCAGTTTCCTCAGAGGATAACATGAATGTAGTATGTATATGCCACGCCCACTGCCTACGGCTGGTGAAGATCCAATGAGCTTTGGGAAGGATGGACCTAGTGCAGTATCTGAGGTGCAACAGACCCTCCAAGATGCTAGTCTGAACTAAATGCCTGTTGAGTGAGTGCCACTCTGCAACATGAACGGCACTTCCTTCTGCTCTCAAAGTGGTTGCGTTATTAGAGAGGGAGGTGGACTCCATTCACCCATGACTCCCACAGAAGGTGGGAAGTAGGAAAAGCTCTAAGGGATCACGAAGAAAATGCTCTGGAGCATCAGACGGAGCAGCGAGTACCTACAGCCAGGGACATCGGGGAAGGCTTTCTGCAAGAAGGGACACGATGTAGGCGGATGCCAGTTGATTCTAAAGGATAAGGATGGATGCTTATTCCTTTATACACATAAAGAAGTCCAAGCCATTGTGCTTGCTAATGTGGAGGGTAGAAGAGAAGAAAGAGAGCACGGCAAAGACCTTGTCTCTAGATAATTTATAGCCTGGGTGGGAAGAGGTCATGTGTGCCTATACACACACATACACAAGTCAGCTGCCCCTGCCAATTTGTGACAAATGGCTGATGAATAATTCAGAAACTCAGAGTGGCTGCCATGGCAAGGCAGCCATGCAGTGCAACCAGGAACCTGCAGGGAGGTCTCAGATTGGGGCCAGGCAACTCGGGTTTCCCCACCCGGGGCCACAGTATCCCCATCTGTAAAATACGTGGCTTCGTCTAAAAATCACGTTTTCCCAACCATGTGACAAAGATGTGCTCATTTATGTTCTCAGTCTCAGGAGACAGCTGGTGGGACCAGGGGGGCCAGAGCCTTGCTGGCCACACCCCTGTGGCCACAGCAGCTTTACCCATTTCTTATGTGTACTGTACAAAAATTACTATTCTCCATGTGGCCCAAATGACATAGAACATTTTAAAATCCCTAGTCCAGATGATCTCGTTAAAGAATGTGCTGTTTGGTGCTCAATAAATATTTGCTAACAGAATAAGGGAATGAATGAATGAAGCAGGCCCAGTCACCAGATCCCGATGCCACTGCACATGCTCAGAGGTACAAAGAGTAGTCGTATAGTCTTGGGTAGAAAGGTACAACAGGGTACAAGGAGAAGACCTGCCCACGGCACCCCAAGATAGATTAACCCTAAGCTCCCCTCACTCCCCACGACATGGCACAGTCAGGAGGGAGGGACCCCGGTACAGTGAGGGGATCACTGCTCCTGACCACCAGGAGCATCCTCACATGAACACTCTGAGTCACATTATAAAATCTCCACGAACACAAATCTTCACTCCCCTCAGCCTACAGAAAGCTTGGTCTCCACATCGCACTGCTGACCACTACCCTCTGCAGGGCCAGGAACACACGCAGATGCAGGTCCTGGCCCTTCTGTCACCAGCTCCTAAACCCGGGCCAAGTGCCGTGCCCTGACCTCAGTCCCCTCTTCATTAAATGGGCGTTAATCACGCGTAAGGTCCAGGACTGTTGTGAAGAGTAAGAGGGACAATGTCGGTGGGAACCCACCTGAAATTCAGTGTCCTTGGCCCTTGAACATGTCAGAGCTGTACAGAGAACATGTTCCCCGACTAATGCTGGCAGAGGGACATGACTAACATATAAACAAGGCCTAGATTGTCCCTGCTGTGACTAAAACACAGCGTTTTAATTGAGCTGTTTTGTCTCGCTACAACCTGTTCCTCCTGGTGACAAAAGTGTTTCATGTTGAAATGGCTTTTGAAATGTCCAGATGCGTTAGAGGAAAGGGAAACCTCACTTACAGAATGAAAGGCAGGGTGACGTCTTACCATTCTCGGGTTCACACTGCAGCTCACACTGGCCCCTGAGAACATCGTCAGCTCGGGGTCTTAGGGGTAGACTGAGTGGGGTGCTCCGCAGGTGAATGTCCCCCCCACCCCACCCCCCCGGAACCCAAGCCTCTTCCTGAAACGCGGCTCTAAGCTTGTTCCCTGAGCTTCATTTCGCACACAGAGGCCCACACCTTTCACAGACGGCCGGGCACTGCCTGACCCAGGCCATGTCGGAGGCATCATCAGAGGCCCCGGACAACATCGGACAAAGTCAGTGTGCATGTCTCTTGTGCCTGCTGTTTAGTGTTCATCAGGGTCACCCCCATGGCCGGGACTGAGTAGGAGCCCTGCCCACCACGAGCGCCTGCTGGGTCCCCTGACTGCCCAGGCCCAGGCACAACAGTGCCCGGGACCCTGACTCTGAAGAGTGTTTGGGTCTGGGCACCATGTCCCCAGACTGGTCCAGATGGTGTGGCCACTTCCATTGCACAGCCCGTCCTCCCTCCCCATCCCCTCAGTCCCTCTTGCGGGAGTCCCACATCCCAGCTCAGCCCAGGACTGCATTTGCTCTCCCTTCTCCAAGGCCAGCAGCATGCAGAATGGTCCCCGAGGAGCCGGCATCGGTGCTGCTCCCGGCCTGGCCTGCTGCTCTCTGCCAACGCTGGTCAGAGCTAGTAACTAAAACGGACTGTGACTGCACTGAGCACTCACTGTGCAGAGAGCATGGCTCCCAACACTTCACATGCATCACCAGCCAGTCCTCACAGCACCCGCAGGAGGAAGATGCGATGATGACTCCCTGTATTTTGCAGAAGTGATCAGTGAGGCACAGAGAGGCTGAGTAAGTAGCCCAAGGTCACCCAGCTGGTGAGTGGAGCAGGGGGCCCACACCCCCTGCGTGGCCTTTGGCTGGGCCCTCTCATCTTGGTGCCTTCGTTTTCATGTCTCTAAATTTAAGAGTCTGCGATGGCTTCCAGCAAGATAAGGGAGGGACAAAACAACAACAAAGGACAGGGAGAACAGCAAGTGTTCCGGGCAGCCCCGAAGAAAGATGCGGCGATGATCAAGCAGTGTCATCACTGTCCCTGCAAGGACGGTGGTCGTCAGCAAAGCTGGATGCTTTGAGTTATGTTTGCACCACGGAAGTTCTGTGATGTCATGAGTTCCAACACAGGTGGGGGGAGGGGAACTTCACAGACCTAATTACATTTGAATTTAAGAAATAAATCGATAAACCTGTTTATCTAGCATAAAGTCAAAATACATGCTTTGCCATAGTTTATCAGCTTAACTAGACTGTAGAAACTCTCATCATATTTGACTCTTGGGTATTGGAGCAGCTGTGGCCTCGGGCAGTTATTCAGAATAACTAGTATTGTATCAAAAACCTACTCGAGGCACAGAACTAGGCTTCACCCGCACAGCCACGCATGGGCGTAAATGCGACAAGACTTCTCCCAGGGGGAGCAGCTATGTTCTAGGATCACTGAATTCTGGCCTGTATGGTGCAGTCTAGTTGAAAAAAATATCTACACCACAGATAAGCTCAATTCCTACAACAGCATTAAGTGTGATTTTATTAAGAACACAGTGCTCACGTCTCGGTTAACAGGTTTACAGTGTGTGGGTTGGGCAGCATAATGTTTTCAAATGTAAAAAGATGATATCGCCTTTCTGGTTGCCAGGGGATGTGTATGTCCCCCCTCCCTCCCACCGGGGGGAACACGACTGATAAGGACTTGGCCGTTTGCCCTGTTTAGCAAATGGGATGTGAGTGGAACAAAGCAGAAGCTTCAAGAAGCATCTCAAGTGCCTGCGACCTTGCTCACTTGCTTCCCTCGCCATGAGCCCCATCCAATCCAGGAAGCAGCTGCCCGTCAGCCAGCTCCCAGGAGAAGAAGAAACATGGAGCAGGCCAACCTGCTGCCCCAGATACGCGATAACAAGCAAGATGTTTGCTGCTACCAACCACTGAAATCTGGGGATTATTTCTTATGCGGCAAAACTGACTAATACACCACATTTCCCCAGATTAAATTACTTCACATTTACAGATAGTATGTGGAGGTCAGCAAAGAAGGATTATGTCCATTTTATGATGAGGTCCCCAGGCCCAAGAGTGGTTAAGTGATGGCTCAAACAGCAAAGACATGCAAGCAATGGGAACAAAACCGTGCACTTTTCACAACCGAGTGTGGTTCAACACAAGACTGACTCAACTTTAGTGTAAAGCCCTTTTGCAAACTGCAGGCTGATGAAACCACTAGCAAATAATAAAGGTTTCATTGGTCTCAGTTCCTGATATCAGGGATGATGCAGCAAAAAAAACAAAAAACAAAAACAAAAAACAAGAGATTACACTAAAAGGGAGGCAGAACTGACAGCGAGAGCTTCCAGCTGCCCTGACCTGGACGGACATGAGCCTCAGCTCTTCCTCCCGCGGCCCAGCGGCTTCCCATGGTCCGAAGGACACTTCCCAGGGACAGTGGCTGCTCTCCCGCCCTCAGCAGGCTTCCTGCACAGGGCAGAGCAGCCCTGCAGCATGACCAGCACAAACAGCCCCAGGCCGTCCCTCACGGGCCTGGAACCAGTCCTGGGAATGGTGTGCTATTTCACCAGGAAATGCAAACGTACAGGGACCCTGACCTTCCAACCCAGTCAGTAGTGACTCAGGACAGCGGCTGACAGATCCGGCATGAGTGACCAACTCAATGTTCTTGTTCCTATTGTTTTAAATGCACCCCCCCCGCACCCCCCCTCTCTCTCTCTCTCTCTCTCTCTCTCTCTCTCTCTCTCTCTCTCTCTCTGGTTTTGTTCTCTTCTTTTCCTCTCACTTTCACTTTTTCAAGCAGCTCCTTTCCCCAGGAGCCAGCGAGTCCCCTTAGTCACAGGTGTCAGGCTTTTCCTGCGCTG
>NW_006293779.1:11879575-11881684 GCF_000327345.1 Myotis davidii | reverse complement strand
CTTTCCCTGAAGCTCAATTTGTAGTGACTGGTTTATTGTGTGTGTGTGTGTGTGTGTGTGTGTTTTGGGGGGGGCGGGGGCGGACCTGGCAGAGTTGTCACCCTGCATGCTGCTTTTCGAGGCAGTTCACACTGCTGGTTTCTTACACTGCCGCCCCTGACACCTCCCTCCCCCTCAGGCCCAAGAGGCCTGTTTTCAGGTCACACCCAAAGCTTTTCACATCCTGAGCGACCCTCCTGGCCTGGCCTTTCTCTCCCATTAGTGTGAAACCTAAACAAAACCCACTGAGCCAAAAGGGCTGGGGCCTTTTGTATTATTTTGAAACAAGCCCACCACCCGATGTACCAGCTAAAAAAGAAGTACTTCCCACCCCAACCCTCATCCAAAACACTCCACAGCGTCATGACTACGTCACACACAGGGACACACACCCGTCGCCATTGCCTGGCCTTGTTAGAATTTTCCAATGGCTTCCCACAGACTTCAGGATGCCTCCTGCTTCACCCAGTGTCCACTGACTATTACCCCCACCCCATGCTCCCATCCCGCTGAGCTACTCGCCCCAACGGCCGTGAGTGGGGATAAGCTGTGCGAAGGGTCCTTTAGTCCCGAACACGCAGGATTCAGATTGGAAACGGGAGGTTCCCGACCTGGCCCGCAGGTCACTGGTGGGAGATGCTCCTGCTCAGACCTCCTCCGGCCGCCCGACCACCTGCATGTCCCACGTTCTTGCCCTGCCTCCCAGGAAGCCCGCCTCTTAGGGACCAGGTTCGCTCCAAGGAGAGACTCTGGCCAAAAGAATGTCTTTTTCCCCAGAAAGGTCTCCAGATAGGAAGGCGGGAGAAAGCAGAGCCCCCCCCCCCCCCCCACACACACACACATTGAGTCAGCAGAGTCCTGGCTGGGGTCCTGACACACTCTGAGGATTTTGAGAGCCTCCTTGTTCCGGCAGGGATGGGCAGTCCAGGTCATTGCTGGGCTCCCTGGGGAAGCCCCTTCCTCCGGACCCCACTTAACACTCTCCTCCCCCAACACTCACTTCCAGCTCTTTCCTGGCACGGAGCCATGGCCCTGTGATGGGTGACCAAAAAGGAACTGGCTAATTGGAGTTTAAAGGTGGCATTCCTTCAAAATCCCCATTTATATATATATAGAAAAAATGACATTTAATTAGAACTCTTGGCCTTAAAAAGAAAGAAGAAGCAGAGTTATCATGAAAGCTGAACTCTCCTTCTCCCTTGCCCTGCAGCTCATCCTGGGGATATGAAAACAGATGACAAGTGAGGTTTCCCCCCAGGGTGCCAGGCCAGGGTGGGAACAGATCATTGGGGAAAAGACTGTAAAAGTATAGGAAACGTTCTCTGGGAGCACCCAGAGGTCCTGAAGTCACAGGCTGGCCCGTGTATGTGTCCCCAACCTCACCACTGGCCACTGGCCACTGGCCACTCTGCTAAGGCCGAGCACACCCTGCCCTGCTTTGGCACTTGCCAACTTCCTGCCTGGAACACGGAGCTAGCACATGGCTCCTTCTCTCACTCCCTGCAGGTCTTCACTCCTCGCCACCTTCTAGGGTGGCCTTTCCTGATTGACCTAAAATAGCAACTCTTTCTCCCAAGCTCCCTCCACTGACCACTCTTCCCGTGCACCTATCTCCGCTTCATTTTCTTCAGGAAACATGTCACCATCTAACACACTAGACATGTTACTTGTTCATAGGCTTATGGTCCATCTTTCCCAACAGAAAATGAGCTCACTGTGGGCACGGAGTTTTGTCTCCTGGGTGCACTGCTGAATCTCCAGCGAATGGCCCACAGGCAAAGTGCCTGCCTCACTATGGGTGCTCAGTAAGGATTTGTTGAGTAAGTGGATAAATGGAAGATGAATGGATGGATGATGGATGGGTGATGGATAGATGATGGATGGATGGGTGGATGGATGGATGGATGGATGGATGGATGGATGGATGAATGGATGGATGGATGACAAATGGATGGGTGAAAATGGATGGATAGATGGATGAATGGATGGATGGATGGATGGATGGATGGATGGATGGATGAACAAATTTAGTGGAGAGTTGGGGGAGTTTCCAGGAGAATGTAACACCAA
>NW_006293779.1:11873513-11879540 GCF_000327345.1 Myotis davidii | reverse complement strand
AAGAGTGTTTTGGAAAGAAAACATGGACCTCGTGTGTCATCTTGGATGAACCACATGACTTGTTTTCTCTTCTGTAATATGAAGCTCATGCATAACATTGGCAAGTCTCTGATGAGTCATAAAACTAAAATAGGAGTTTGGCCAACTAAAATGAGCCACGGCTCACATAGGTTGGTGCGGAACAGAAAAGGATAAGAGGGACTGTGCCTTTCTCCACAACCACTGCACCGAGTTCTGACTGCAGCAGGCAGAGACGAAGGAGGTGGGGCACCACGAAGGTGAGAGCTGGTGGGTCAGAGGACTTGCGCTCATAGTTCAGAAAGGGGTGCTTCGGTCCTAGGCTCAAGGCAAAATCCCAAGCACCGTACAGAACTGCACTCTGAATTGTTAATCCCCACAGCAAGCCACGACCTTTCATATGCTACTTGCCTTTGGGTAAATAACTGCATCTCCCAGTCTCAGTCCGACTCCCTATAAAGTGAAGTTCCCAGCATCTTTTTTTTAATTAAATGACATTGAACGTTCCCAGAACAGTATCTGGCCCTTCAGAAGTGCAGGGTGAAAGCCTGCTAAATGGAAAGACATCATTTGCATAAAGTTTACATTAAGGTCCGGAGAGCCCTGGAACTCCATTCTGGAAAAAGGCAAAGAAATCCAGCTATGACTGTATTTTCTGAGGCTTAAGTGGAGCCATGGCAGAGAGAGAAAAAAAAAATTTATTTTCCTAAAAAAATAAAATTGTGGCCTGGAAGCAGTGTGAACTGTGTGGTATGTGGGAAACTGGAGGATTTTGTGAGGCAGGCCGACCTGAACCAGAATCCTGGGGCCCCACTTACAATCCTCTGTCTTAAAAAGCAAGTTTTAAAACCTTCTCAGCTTCAGTGTCTTTGTCTTCAAAAGCAAAATAAATATATCTACCTTGAAAGGCAGTCTGTAGGGTGAAACGTGTGCACAAACAGACTAGCAAAACAGAATTAATAGGTGCTAAAGACATGCTAAAGAGCATTGTTATTAATATAATTAAAACTTGGTGTCTACTTTGAAAAACTAGGGGCCATGTGGGTACTGGCTAACCTGTAACCATTAAGTCAAAAAAAACAACTCACATGCATATACCACAAAACAGCAAGCACACTGTAGCTATTTTAGTTTATATGAGCTACTCAAATTATTTCCTGAATTTGAGGTTGAACCGATAAATTTACACAACCCACAACCTCACTAGCAGGTTACCACATGAATAGAGCGAAGGAAAAAGGGATAGGGCCTTGACGCACAGGTGGTTTCATGGGAGGGGAAAAATAGGGGATATTCACAGGGTCGAATTGCCTTCCTTGGTGATCATTGAAAGATCACCTGGCCCCTTGACAGCACCTCTGTGACCAGTTCCATCCTAAACACAAAGGCCAGGGGATGGGCTGAGGCACAGCCTTGTCCAGAGGGTGACTGGCAGTGCCTGGCCTTGCCAGGATCTGAAAGGCCCCCAAGACATGCACGCACATGCAGTCACACATGCTCTCTCTCTCTCTCACACACACAAACATACATTTCCATACTCACACATATACTCACACACCATGCACAAACTCACACATTCACATACTCACACACCCATGTACCAGGTACATACTTGTATTCACAAATATCCATTCTTCCCCCTCTCCCCCCACACGGGTCCAGTCTCTCTCATATAAGGACCAGCCATTATCAGAAGTATCCTCATCTCAGTGTGCCAGGGTTTTGAGCAAATTTATAACTCCTGGGTGGCTTCAATGGTCTCTGCAAACGGCAGGCCTTCGGGGTTCTAAAGTTCAAGGTCACTTCTCCATCATGGAAACCCCCTGCCTACGGTCAGGCCCCTGGTTCCTATGGTGAGTTACCGCTAAGCTAAATGAGGACCTCCTGGAGGGACACACCACTCCTCAGAGGGGCTGAACCACTGGCTTTCAAACCTCCTTAGATTCAGGAGGAAATGTTAAACCTCCCACCTGGCAAAGTCAGAATTATGATACATTAAGCATAAACTCAAAGAAAAGAAATGAAAGAGAATGAGATAGAGAGAGAAGGCCGTGGTCTCCACACCCCTTTACCTAAATGTTCTACAGCCACAGGCCCTAACAAGGGTCTGCTCCATTTCCTTGGGGGCATCCTGCACTGGCCCCACGCTCTACACAGGGAGCTTTCACTTCCGGTCCTGACGCCCCTCCACAATGCCCAGCATGCCTCCACTACAGCCCTGAGAACGCAGAGGCTGGCCATGGCCATCCCCAGCCGGGCCAACTGAAAGGTTCCCTTACACAGTGAGTCCCTGCTGGACATGAATGGAGGGGCTAGAGCCCAGGTGAATTCAGGACAAACCAGCCTAAGGCACGAGGAGATCAGCTGAGAGAAGTAAAGGCATTTCCAGGAAACCCAGGCAGAGCAGGAAGCCTTTCCACAGCTCTCCAGTCTGCCCAGGGGCTGGAGGGAAGCACCAAGAATGTAGCCCGGCAGGTTGCTCAGCACATTCCACCTCCTGTGGGTCCCCCTCAGCGCCTAGACTCCCAGAGACGGAGAAAAAGAAAGAATTCATTTACTTAGAACCGGAGCTCCTAGGAGTTTCTCGGGCCCAGAGGAGGGAAGCAACATGTCCAACCAAGCTCACTGAACAAGTCAAGAACAGACCCAAGATAAGAACCAAGACCTTCTCACGCTCTGCAGGGCGTTTCACTTCCCCATGCTCAGGCTTCTAGCCCTGGTTCCTCCTCACCAGGCCAAAATGATGAGTAGGCTTTAAAAATTCCCTTCTACCACCCCCCTCCCCCAATGGCCAGTGAGGAAACTTGATTACAAACCACACTAGACCAAAAATTCCCAGCTCATTTTCAGTTCTAAGGAATTTTCAAAAACTTTTTATTGTTGAGAGTATTACAGATATCCCCCCCCCTTTCCTTCCTACTGCCCCCCTCCATGTCTTTGTCTATGGGGCATGTATACATATAAGTTCTTTGGTTAATCTCTTCCCGTCCCTATCCCTCTCCCCCTCTCCATTTAAAAAAAAATTACTTTGTCCCAATGAAATTTTGGAACCCACAATTTTAAAAGTGCTTGTTGTTGTTTTGTGCCAAGATGGTCATTTCATTCACTTCCTATTATGTAAATTGATGAAATATAAAACTGACCATTGAGGCTTGGGGTGAGCACAAGGTGAAGGTCACCACACCATCTGGTATCCAGAGGTAGGAGTCTCCAGGGCCCCACCTATGCCTTCCCAATGCTCCGACCCCAGAAATTGTGTCAGTTCCTGTGGGCTTATTTTTGAAAGATAGGTCTACAAACCCTGTTTTTTGAAACTCTTTGCTCAGATGTGCATCAGAAATTTTCAGATTTTAGAAAGGTAATAGAATACATATACATACCATGTTGTATACACCCCTGGCAAGGTCTGGGGCACACAGCCCATGAAAACGTATTCATCCCAAGAGGGATAAATAAGGAGCATACAGACATGACTCTTTCTACTGCACTTCACTTTATCACGCTTCCCAGATATTACATTTTTACAAATTTGAAGGAGTGTGGTCACCCCATGTCCAGCAAGTTTATTGGCATCATTGTCCAACAGCATTTGTTCACGCTGTGTCTCTGTGTCACATTTTGGAAATTCTTGCCATCTTTCACATTCTTTCATTATTGTTATGTTTGTTATGGTGAGCCGTGATCAGTGAGCTTTGATGTTACCTTTGTAATTCTTTTGGGGTGCCACAAACTGGTCAAACTTAATCAATAAATGTTGTGTGTGTTCTGACTGCTCCACTGACCAGCTGTTCCCCCATCTCTCCCCTTCTGTTTGGGTCTCCCTATTCCCTGAGACACAATAAAATTGAAATTAGGCCAATTAGTAACCCTACAATAGTCTCGCACATCTCTCACTTTAACTAAAAAGCCAGAAATGATTAAGCTTCGTGAAGGAGGCATGTTGAAAGCCAAGATAGGATGAAAGTTAGGCCCCTTGTACCCATTAGCCAAGTTGTCAGTGCAAAGGGAAAGTTCTTGAAGGAAGTTAGAAGTGCTACTCCAGTGAATACATGGATGATAAGGAAGCAAAATAATCTTATTGCTGATAAGGAGAAAGTTTTGGTGATCTGACAAGAAAATAAAACCAACCAGAGCTTTTTCTTAAGCCAAAGCTTAATCCAGAGCAAGGCCCTAACTCCCTTCAGTTCTGTGAAGCTGAGAAAGATGAGGAAGCTCCAGAAAAAAAATGTTTGAGGCTTGCAGAGGTTAGTTCATGAGGTTTAAGAAAAGAACCCATCTCCATAACATAAAAGTGCAAAGTGAAACAACAAGTGCTGGTATAGAAGCTGCAGCAAGCTATCCAGAAGACTTAGCTAAGATAATAAATATAGGTGGCTACATAAAACAATAGATTCTCAATGTAGATGAAAAAAAACAGCCTTCTATTGGAAGAAGATGTCATCTAGGCCTTTCATAGCTAAAGAGGAGTCAATGCCTGGCTTCAAAGCTGCAAGGACAGGTTGACTCTCTTGTTAGGGGCTAATGCAGCTGGTGACTTTAAGTTGAAGCCAGTGTTCATTTATATTCTAAAGATCTTAGGGCCCTTAAGAACTATGCTAAATCTACTCTGCCTGTGCTCTAGAAATAAAACAGCACAGCCTAGATGATAGCATATCTGTTTACAACATGGTTTACTGAATATTTTAAGCCACTGTTGAGACCTACTGCTCAGAAAATCAGATTCTTTTTAAAATATTACTGCCCATTGACAATGTACCTAGTCACCCAAGAGCTCTGACGGAGATGTTCAATGAGATTAATATTGTTTTCATGCCTGCTAACACGACATCCATTCTACAGCCAATGGACCAAAGAGTAATTCTGACTTTCAAGTCTCATTATTTAAGAAATACATTTTGCAAGACTATAGCTTCCATAGATAGTGATTCCTCTGATGAGTCTGGGAAATCCTTCTGGAAAGAATTCATCATCCTAGTGCCACTAAGAGCATTTGTGATTCATGGGAAGAGGTAAAAATATCAACATTAATAGGAGTTTGGAAGAAGTTCAGTCTAACCCCCTGGATGACTTTGAGGGATTCAAGACTCCAGTGGAGGAAGTGACTGCAGATGTTGGGGAAACAGTAAGAGAACTAGAGTTAGAAGTGGAGCCTGAAGATGTGACTGGATTACTGCAACCTCATGACAAAACTTTAAAGAATGAGGAATTGCTCCTGATGGATGAGCAAAGAAAGTGGTTTCTCTAGATGAAATCTACACCTGGTGAAGATGCCGTAAAGATTGCTGACGTGATCACACAGGATTTAGAACACTGCATCAAATTAGTTGAAAGGATTGACTCCGGTTTTGAAAGAACTTCCATTGTGGGTAAAATGCCATCCAACAGCATCACATGCTACAGAGAAATTGTTTGTGAAAGGAAGAGTCAATCAATGAGGCAAACTTCATTATTTGAAAAAAATTGCAAAACAAAATGATTAAAGAAATTGCCACAGCCACCCCAACATTCAGCCACCACCACCCATCAGTCAGCAGCCATCAACATTGAGGCAAGAGCCTCCCTCAGCAAAAAAAATTACAACTCACCGAAGCTTCAGATGACGGTTACCCCCCTTTTTTTTTAATAAACAAAGTACTTTTTAAATGAAGTATGTACATCTTTTTTTAGATATAAAGTTATTGTACACTTAATGGACTACAGTCTAGTGTAAACATGACTTTTGTATGCATTAGGTAATCAAAATTTTTGTGTGACCCCCTTTATTGCCATACTTGCTTTATGAAGATACTCTGGAATTGAACCCACCGTATCTTTAAGGTTTGCCCCTAAATCATCTCATGTACAAGCAAGCCAACTTTGCCTCCAAATGAGCTATGAAAAAACTTTAACTTTTCAGCATACGTTGGATTTGGGACTTATAAAAAAGGGAATGCCAGAAAACAGCTTACAACCCCATTTCGTTTTGAAGGGCTCAAGGGCCCAGATTTGAAACCTCAATACTCCCAAACA
>NW_006293779.1:11873218-11873485 GCF_000327345.1 Myotis davidii | reverse complement strand
ACACACACACACACACACACACAGTCACACAGTAAAAACAAGATTTAAAGTGGGGAAATCAACCATCTAGTTAGTGCAAAGCTAGATGCTGCCTGGAATCATTATCCTTGTTACACTCCAGTAAACAGCATATCCAGGTTCATTTCAAGAATGAAATGAAGGCTCACACGCTGGAGCTATAACTCCAGAGGAGTGGATATGGAGAGCTTTGCCATGGGCAGACCAGGAATGTGTCTGTTGGAGAAAGGAGAGAGTCCCTGTCCTCCC
>NW_006293779.1:11866668-11873198 GCF_000327345.1 Myotis davidii | reverse complement strand
CCGCCCACCCCACCCCAACCCCCCATACAACAAATAAAGTGACGGAACTAGCCAACACTTTTCAAACGCATTTTCTTCAAAAATTGGACAAAAAGAAAGACTGGCATGTTTGATTCATCTATTCCTTACAATACTCCTCTGAGCCACAAATATCAACTTCAGACACAAAGGAGGAAATGCAGCAAACCTGAAGAATTTGCCCAAGGGGGTGCTGGATCCCAAACCAGCGCTCTTTGCTTGCCGAGCACCTGTGGCCCTCGGGTGTTTTCCCAGAACTTCTAGAGCACATTTCCCGCCTCTGAATTTCAAAGGTGTAGGCCGGTTGTAGTTTTTGAAATGCTGAATTCTCACCCCAGCCTTGGAATAGCCTTGGGCTTTGGGTTTCTCTCTATCATCCATCGATATATCTATGTATCTATGTATCTATGTATCTATGCATCTAGCTAGCTAGCTATCATCTATTTCTTGACCTAAGTTCCTATAAAATAGAGAAATTAGATTACAGTTGTTCTTCCTGCTTTGAAACATAGGAGTCTGCCATTCTGCAAGCCGAGACCAGCCAGCCCTGGGTTCCCATGACTTCAGCTGTCCCAGGGAGGGGTCTAGAAAACAAGCTCTATACAACATGCCTCACTTGCTGGACTCCCCGGCTCAGCCAGGCCACACGCTGGCCCCACCAGAGGTGCAGCTCCTTTCTGCCAGATGGCATTCTCTGGTGAGGTGAGCTGGGCACAGGCCACCAGGAAGGACATCAGCCCAAAGCCAGAGAGACGGGTCACAGGAACGCTTAACCCACAGCCTATATTGTATTTTATTGTTTTCCATTTTCAGGTCTGCGGGCACAGCTAGCTCTGTGTCATGAGGATTTATCCGGCACCTGTGCGTGAATTCCACGCTCCTCACACGTGCACAGCTCCCGTTTCCAGTGTGGGTGGCAGAGAAGGACCAGGCTTTGAGGGCACCCCGACGTGGTTGCAGATACCAGCTCCCAACCTTCCTAAGGAGCTGACATTATGCAAGTCCCTCTGGACGTCAGTTTCCTCAGCCATAGAACAGACAGTGTCTATTGCAAAAGCTCCTCGGAAGGTTGCTAAAAGTGGACAGGAAGGCTTGGCGTTCCTGCTGCGGGTGCGCTAGGTGGCTCAGGGAGCTGCGCCCGCACGTCATCATTGCTACAGGAAGGGCATGTGTTTGGTTGCCAATGGGAACGTGAGTGCTGACGGTGTGTTGGGGCAGTTGTGCATTTATCATTGTCCTGCATGACCCTAAAATGATGGTACATTTTGCCTTATTCCAAAATCTGGAAATCGTCAAACCAAATGATTTTGCTAAAGGACATTCACTTAAAACACAAGCAGACTGCAGTAACGAAGGCATCTGTGAGGCCGAGCCCTCCGTGTCCACATCAGTGCGGGGCCTGGGGCCTGGGAGGAGGCTGGTGACTCTCACCCCCACCCCCAACCCCCACTCCCTCCACTGAGCTCCTGCATCCTTTTTTTTTTTGTCTCTCCTTTTTGTTATTGGCCTTGACTTCCAGCCTTTTATCAGATGCTCGATAGGAACACGGTTCCCTTTCTGGGAGGGACAGCAGGTTTCTCTGTGCTTTGAGAGGAGGCTTTGGAAACACAGAGCTGTCCCCGTCCCCGGCTCTGTCCCCGCAGCCCTGCTGGCTGAGGCTGCCGGGGTCTGCTCCTTCACCTGTCACTCAGGGCAAGGAGCCCAAGGGCTTGTTAGACTCACAGGCCGCTGTGCAAGGGCCCTTGCACGTTATGAAATCCAACCTCCCCATTTCACCAACAGTGGGACGGAAGTAGAGACCTGCCCTGCTCCCACCCAGGCAGCAAGGAGCAGAGAAACATGGGTCCAGTCCAGGCCACATGCTTCTCTGCCCCATGCGTCACCCCCTGCTCCCCTGCAACATGTCAGGTGGAACTCAGGTGCTCCACAGGTGACACGCGGGGAAGAAAATGGGCTGTGTGGCTCTGAGTAGAGACAGACATCTCCCGAGTTCCCCGGTTCCCTTGGGACACTGTGCTCCGCCCGGATCCCTGCTTCCACCCCTCTGCCTCCCCGTGGAATGAGAGCCACCTGTGGGCAGGGACAAAGCCACATTGACCACAATGTCCTACCTCCTGCAGCACAGGGTTAATGAATGAATGAATGAATGATCTCATTTTGATGCTTCATCCATCCTAAAAGTGCAATTAAACTCTTTGGGGACACTGCATTCCCCAGTTTCATTTTAAATACCTAATTATCCAGGCCATATAGAAGTTTTATTAGAAAGGGAAGTCATTAAACAAGCAGACACCAGACGCAGGCCTGACATAATTGCGAAGAGAAGCGCGTCTGTCGGCAGGGCCAAGGCAGACCCAGTAAGCTCACTGCTGGCAAACAACACGCCCGTTTCCAGCACTGGGACTCGCTGGTTCAATGGGGCGCCTAAACCAGGCAAACAGATTCCTGCATTCCCCGGGAAAGGTTAGTGAGAGATTCTATAATTGCTTTCCAGCACCTCCACGTTCCTAGATGGGAGTTAGGCTGCCGAATCCACACCGCCCTTGCCTGTGAGCAGCCACCCACCCACCCACACTTTCTGGCCTCACTGCTTCCGCCCCTAAGTCCCTGAGATGTACCTGTCATGCTTTCCCTCCGCACGTTCCATTATGAAAACAGTTCCATTTATTTCCTCGACAAGAGCAGCAATCCATTCTTGTGCAAAGAAAGCTACTTCCAGCTTTATCAAACGCTTCCTCCCAGCTCAGATGTGTCAAGCTCCTATTCATCACTTTTAGAAAAGAAGCCTCGTCAGTGCTGAGCCGAGAGCAGAACCCTAATAAAGTCTCTAAATATTTACTATGAGTCTGAGTTACAACACTGACCAGTTCCACCCCCGCTGAAATCTGCGCACATTCTTCAAGCACAATTATTTTAGGTCACGGACACGCCAGCCAAGAAAATGACAAGACTGTGTGCAGTGGCACAAAGAGCCGGCGGGACCCAGTTTTAAATTCTGGCCCTGCCACTCGCTAACCGCTGGGCTCTGTGGAGGCGACCTCACCTCTCCCTGTTCCCACAACTGTAAATAGGGGGTGGGAACAGTAATGCCCAGAGGTTGTATGGAGGATTCGAAAAACAACGTAAATACACACACAGGGTAGCTTTGAAAAAACAAAAGGAAGCTAAACATACTCAGAATAAAAACGATGCGACATTCACTTTCAACTGTTTTCTGATGGAGGAACTGAGAATATGCCATGGGGCAAGGGCCGTCTCTTCAATACATGGTGTTGAGCAAACTGGACAGCCACGTGCAAAAGAACAATACTGGACCACAGTCTCACATCAGACTCCAAAGTCAACTCGAAATGCACTGAAGTGTAAAGACCTGAACGTCAACCCCGAAACCATAAAATCCCTGGAACAGAACCTAGGCGGTAAGCTCTTTGCCACGGGTCTTGGTGGTGCATTTTTGGATTTGACACCAAAGCAAAGGCAACAAAAGCAAAAAACACATGGAAGGAACGACACCAAATTAAAGCATTCTTAAGGCAGGAACGTGTCTTTGAAAACCAGGGCATTTGTTGCCATTTCGAATGTGTTCCTCTTTGAGAAAACAAAGGCCTTGGTGATTCACACAGTGTCCTGGTGCCCTGGAACCGAGCTTATCTGGTGGGAGATAACGCAGAGATTAACCAGCAGTGTGAGGAACCTGAGCGATTTTTAACCTTCCCAGATAATGAATGGATCTCTGAAGGCCAGAATTAGTCCGAAGAGCTTCCCACCACGCTTCTAAGAGGACCCAGAGGCCCAGTAACTGCGAACTCTTTTCTAATCAATATAACTAAATAACAGCAAGTCTAATGTGAAGTGGGCACCAGGCCAGACCCTATAAATACATAAGATAATTTGTTTCTCAGAAGGCAAGTATCGTTAGTGCCATTCTACAGATGCAAGAATGGAGGCTCAGAGAGGTGGGGTTTTTTTCAGAGTCTCACAGCTAGGACATCACAGCAGTAAAGTCTGAACTCAGATCTGACTTCAAAATCTGCTCTTTGCAATCACCATGTAGCCCCTGAGGAAGGAGTTTGACCAAGATGAAACAGGAACCAGCGGCTACTACAAGTGGATGAGTCAAAACTCAGCAAGGAAGGCAGGGCTGGCTCCCTGCCACATGCCTCTCTCCTGGCCCTGCTCACAGGAGCTGAACAGGGGGCTCTGCAGCAATCACCCCATCGCTGTGAGGGCCAGACCAGGGCTTGCCAAGTGGGCAGGGGCAGGACTGCTGGATTTCAGCCACACAGCACAGGCTGCCTGCGTCAACCTTAATGGGTGACCCAGTCAAGTCACCAACTCTGGGACCTACCTTTTCTCTATGACACCACCTCTCTGACTGTATTACAAGGATCTCTTTCCATGACTGTCTTCATCAGCAGACAACATGCTTGGAACAGTAACTGTACTCACTTTTTTAATCCCCAATTCCCCAAACTGCATTTGGTACAGAGTAGATGCCCAATTAATGAAAGGTACAGAAACAAACAGATTCAACATCAAGGCTGGACAAGATGACTAAAGAATGCCCCTAACCATGAGATTTTGCAGCTAATTATTCCTACACCAGTTCTCGATCTCTGAGCAGTGGGTCAAGGTCTCTTCACCAGAGAGGATGTTATGGGTGCTTCAGGCTTTCAACCTTCCAAAGCACTCTCTCTAGAAAAGACTCCATCCCATCCTACCAGCACAAGCCAATGTGGCCACGAGGACAGATGCTGGCAACTGAGGCCCAGATGAGTGCCGGCATTTCCTCAGGGTCAACGTTTGACCTTGAGGCTGTTGCTTCTCCGATCTGTTCATGTGACCATAGTGCTTTTCCAGCTTATTAACAAGCCCAGCGCCTGGGCCATGTGAGGGGAGAAGGGGAGGGAGTGGGGAGAAGAGTGTGGAATGAAGGGAAGTATAAAAAGGAAGAGAAGAGGAGCTTCTCTGGCGAGTGTCACTGACAGCTGCCAGCCGTGACCCTGGGGCCGGGTGCGCTCTGAACAGGGGCTGGCTTGGGAGGGACAGATGGGCTCTCAGTGTCCCTGACTCATCCAGTTGCATCCAGGCCCTGAGAGTAAAAGCAAACTGAATGCTTCTCAGTGCTGAGTGAAAACAGGAAGTTGCAAGTGGCTTTGCTCTCCTCTCAACTTGGGTCCCTACACTTGGGGTCAAGGGGCCTATCAGGCAGCTCCCAGCAGCTCTCCTCCGCCTCCGTGGGAGTCCAGCAGCACGCAGAGGGGCTGGAAAACTGGGGACCACCTCCCATGAGCCTCGGAGGAAAGTCAGGGGGATGCCAGCTCCATCACTGTCCCATTCACTTCACAAAAACTGAGCACTATGTGCAAACCCCTGCGTGATGCCAGGGAGACAGCTCACTCAGCAAAGTGGGGACAGCCCCGACCCCACAGGGCTGCCGTCAAGATGAAAGGAAATAACGCCTGCCGGCTCCCCCACCGCACTTGACATCTATTATTAGGACCGAGGCAGGATGCTGCCCACAGTGTGCCTGGGACTGTGGTGCCATGCCCATAGGTGCCCCCCCCGCCCCCCCGCGCAGAGCTGGGAGCAGGAGGGGGTGTGGACAGGTCTGTCCTCACCTCTTGGCCCTATTTTCCCTGGCAGGAGGGCAGGGCCAGGATGAGGTGAAGCTCTGCTAGCCCCCAGCCTGGCCCAGTGCCCATGTTTATGACTGTTTATCCCAGAGCAAGTAGAAAGGAGAAATTAAAGCCATAAAAGACAGGACAACAGACCAATAAAAACCAGCTCCCAGAAGAGTCAGGAGGAGGAAGGGAGGCAAAACTGTCGCCATGGCAACACAAGACAGTCGGAAGCATGCAAGAAAAACAGCCCCTGCTCTGCCTCCTCGCTTCATGGCAAAGCAAGCCCTGGGACCCCATTCGGAGCTCAGGGCGAGCCAGGGACCCACCCGAAAGCCCTGGCCCTCAGGCCCAGATGCCCAGCCTGCCCTGGCTGGCACCAACCCTCCTGGTGCTGGCCCAGCACAGATCCCAGCCCTGCATGGTCCCAGCCCAACTCTGCGCCCTGGGGACTCAAGGCAGTGCAGGGTGATGGTGGCTGGTGAGACGGGAAAGTTTCAAACAGGGAAAGGAAGGAGGGCCACCCAGCAGTGGGGAGACCAAAGTCCTGAATGGTCACCAGCCCTGGGTCCCCGGGAGCAGGTGGGAAACCCAGGATGTGGGAGGGGAGAACGGTGGCTGGGGAAGTCCTGGGGGTCTGGGGTGGGGTCCACAAATAGCTTTGGAGATCTTAAATGACCACGCTCTTGGGCCTGGTCTCTGGGGATCCTGGCCAGTACATCAGGGGGGCTGGGATGGACCCAGGGACCACCTGGCCCATCTGACAGAGACTTCTGGGTCCTTCAGCTGGCAGGCAAGACAGGTGTCTCCACCACACCGCCCTGCTGGCCAGGGACCAGCCTTTCAGGAAGTGGGTCGAATTGTTCCCAAAGCTCAAAGTCAGTCCCTTCT
>NW_006293779.1:11865838-11866159 GCF_000327345.1 Myotis davidii | reverse complement strand
AAATACTTGGGAAAGGACATAGACAAGCAAATCCTTGGGGATGCAAAACAGGATGCCCGTTGCTTGGCCGCTGGGCTTCGCCCTCCCCGGGGAAGCCGGGATCTGCTGTTTCCAGCCCTGGAACTCCTCCATACCCACTCTCCCCTCCAAAAAGAGAAACAAACAAACAAGCAACCACAAAAAGCGCAGGAAAGGCCCAGCAATCAATTCCTAGATTCACCCCACCCTCAAATAGTGCCCCTGCGCCCGGTCAGACCACCGCAACCCCTATCCCCACCCTCAAATCATCTTGGATTCGAAACCCAGCTCCCTGCTCACACT
>NW_006293779.1:11865539-11865802 GCF_000327345.1 Myotis davidii | reverse complement strand
GAGGGCTCAATGATCTAATTGAGGAGGCCACCAGAAAAGTCTTCGCAGATGCTTAGTTCAAATATAATTACCCAGAAGAGTCAGTCTACAAAAACACTTAAAAAAACCTCTATGATGCAAGGGGAAAGCAGGGATTACCGTGTCATTGTCATGATCATTGTTCTAAAACATCTGCCATGAAGGCTTTTTGCATTAAAGAGAGATTCAGGAAACCAGAGAGGGCTGCCCAGTGCCAAACAGGTTGTGAGTCAGAGCCCCAGTTT
>NW_006293779.1:11863896-11865501 GCF_000327345.1 Myotis davidii | reverse complement strand
TGCGGGGGCAGGTCCTGCAGGCTCAGGCTTCTCCTGCTTCCTTTTCCAGGCCATCAGCTGGAGCATCCTGAGACATTTATTAGATTCCTACAAGGGGTCAAGGCGTGTGCCTGGAGCTGTGCCCTTGCAGGAGTGTGTGGGCTGGTAGCTGGTAGCATAAGGCAGGCAGGGCTGAGTGCAGGAAGCTTCCGGAGAGCTTGGTTGGGTCCCCCCTCTTTCTGAGCCTCTGACAATCCATAGGTGGGTCTGAAAAGCTCCCATAAGCCGCTTGGCATGGCTTCTTGTGCTGGGTTTTGGCAAGAATTCAGACAGGAGCCAGGAGGGCACAGTCTGGTCAGAATGAAATAGTTCCCCCATTGGTAGGGGGCCTTAGGATCCGAATGAACACTTTCCCATTCTTCACGTGTGTCTGCCCAGGCCTGCATTCCTGGCCCAGCCCCTGCTGTCATTCCCTACAAGGACGGCCCACGTTAATTTGGGGTGATTCTATTAGAAAATTCTTCTCGTTCCACCCCCACACCTACACACCAACATATCAAATTTATTCCGTCCACCTTGAACCTTGCCAGGCTCTGGGAAGGGCAAGGATGAATCAGCCACAGACGCCATGCACCCCATAAAGCACTATCATTTCAGAAAACAAGAGGACTCCTTACTTTCCACCTGTCTGTCCTCAGAATACAGCTTAGGTTGGTGAGAGGAGACTATTTGATGCAGGAAATATCACTTCCACGCACATAAACGCAGCTTCTGTTTCAGGCTCTGAGGGGTACCCTCATGGTATTGCCTAGCCCCCTGTGGAACAACAGGGTTTTGAATTATCAGTGTGGAATTTAACAGTTAAGTGTTTCCTAAGACACAATGATCAGATGAAATAGTCTTCCAGCGTCATCAGTGATACTAATAACAAGTTTAGAGGTTTGCATAATAAAGATTACAGTGAAATGAAGTTATCATTGAAGGAGCCAGGTAGCTTAAGATAAAGTTTCATATGGTTTTTATTCACAATGTACATTTGCTAAAATGAACTTTAATGTCGTAGTTAAATTAAATTTAAACGGAACTATTCTGGTTTCAAGGACACCCTCATCACTTATTTGTGTGTGTGTGTGTGTGTGTGTGTTTAAAGAGATTTCTTGAGCTTTGGCAAAGTGCCAGGTACTGTGCTAAACGATGGAGCCTGCGCCCAGCCTGGGAGAGTACACGGACAGCTTGCCAGCCCAGTTTGTGACAAAGCAGAATAGGAAACAGATGAGAATAGAGGTATTGGTGGTAAGGACCCAGCACGAGAAGGCATTCATTGTGATTGGAGGAAATCAGGAGCAGACCCTTTTATGTTGAACCCTGGGGGATGAGCTAGACTTCCCTAGGTAGGAATGGGGTCAAGGACACTCTAGGTAGAGACAGAAAGGGGTTCAGTGTGGCCACAGCACTAGAGGGACTGGACAAAGTGAGGCTGAGAGTGAAGAACTGAGAAGGCTGCACTTGACCCTGGGAGCTTCCAGGGACGGGCCAGCCTTGACTGGAGCCTCCAATAAAGAAAACGATGATAGGCTAAGAGCACTTGGGGACCAGAGACCGAGAGAGAGAGAGAGGAGGAAGCAG
>NW_006293779.1:11849322-11863249 GCF_000327345.1 Myotis davidii | reverse complement strand
TTCAGAAAACAAGAGGACTCCTTACTTTCCACCCGCCTGTCCTCAGAATACAGCTTAGGTTGGTGAGAGGAGACTATTTGATGCAGGAAATATCACTTCCACGCACATAAACGCAGCTTCTGTTTCAGGCTCTGAGGGGTACCCTCATGGTATTGCCTAGCCCCCTGTGGAACAACAGGGTTTTGAATTATCAGTGTGGAATTTAACAGTTAAGTGTTTCCTAAGACACAATGATCAGATGAAATAGTCTTCCAGCGTCATCAGTGATACTAATAACAAGTTTAGAGGTTTGCATAATAAAGATTACAGTGAAATGAAGTTATCATTGAAGGAGCCAGGTAGCTTAAGATAAAGTTTCATATGGTTTTTATTCACAATGTACATTTGCTAAAATGAACTTTAATGTCGTAGTTAAATTAAATTTAAACGGAACTATTCTGGTTTCAAGGACACCCTCATCACTTATTTGTGTGTGTGTGTGTGTGTGTGTGTTTAAAGAGATTTCTTGAGCTTTGGCAAAGTGCCAGGTACTGTGCTAAACGATGGAGCCTGCGCCCAGCCTGGGAGAGTACACGGACAGCTTGCCAGCCCAGTTTGTGACAAAGCAGAATAGGAAACAGATGAGAATAGAGGTATTGGTGGTAAGGACCCAGCACGAGAAGGCATTCATTGTGATTGGAGGAAATCAGGAGCAGACCCTTTTATGTTGAACCCTGGGGGATGAGCTAGACTTCCCTAGGTAGGAATGGGGTCAAGGACACTCTAGGTAGAGACAGAAAGGGGTTCAGTGTGGCCACAGCACTAGAGGGACTGGACAAAGTGAGGCTGAGAGTGAAGAACTGAGAAGGCTGCACTTGACCCTGGGAGCTTCCAGGGACGGGCCAGCCTTGACTGGAGCCTCCAATAAAGAAAACGATGATAGGCTAAGAGCACTTGGGGACCAGAGACCGAGAGAGAGAGAGAGGAGGCAGCAGTGAGAATCATCAGAAGAGCACTACCACCATCGCCCACAGGTTGTGAGCTGCCCTCCATGGACCAGGCTCTGCTCCCCCACGTTTGAAAAGCATCCCCAGGCTGAGAATAGTTCTTGCCACAAACCAGTCCCCGATTATAGTTACTGACTATTAGAATGATAGGATCACGGAAGATGGGCGCCCACTCTGGAGATAGAGCAACAAGGGCTGATCCGACCCAGGGCTCCTCTCCATCCACTGAGGTCCATCCTGGGGCAGGTGGAACGAGGCCCTTTCTCAGCAAAAGCCCCCTTAACTTTGAAAGGTCATTCCTGATTATGTACCTTTGCTCCTATATAGGCACCTAGGATGACTTCCTCCCCACCTCCAGCCATCAAAGACCCCTCCCCTCAGTGCTAACGATGCCTCACCTTAGTGGCGGCACTATGGTAACTCTTCTTTCCTCTATGTCTCGGAGAAGAAAAGGACCTTATCTGAGACACAGACAAAAGCCCCACTGGATGTGGAATCAAAGCTGAGCGTGCATCCTCATTCTGCCACTCACTGGCTGTGTGAGCGGAAGTTACTTAAGCCTCTGGAGTTTTGAATTTCTCTTCCAAAAAAATGGGAGTAGTAAAACCTGCCTTCGAAGGTTGATGGGAGGGCTTTGTAGCTGTGAAAAAAGAATAGGTGTGTGTGTATGGTGTGTGTGTGTGTGTGTGTGTGTGTGTGTCCTCCTAGCACCTTGAGTGATGCTGGTCATGCAGTAAGTGCTACTTACTTAGGGGGCTGATTCACAGTTGAGGACCAGGAGTGGAGGCGGACTGATTCGGTGTCAGAGAGCCCTACAATGTTCTCTGCTTGCTGCTCTATATGAAGGAGTTTCCATTTTGTCCTCCTACTTCACTTGTTTCCCCAGGAATCATATAGTGGTTTCCCTCTGGCATTACTGTATTGACTCCCAAAGGTGGCGGGTTTTCTTGCCAATTACAGGCCACAGTTGCTTTATGTAACTAGGGGTTTCTAAGGAAACATGGTCAGGCCTCAGAGGGAGCATAACAGATCTGATTATGAATATTGAGCCAATTTTTACAGCTGACATGCTGCACACTTCCTCGTTGCAGAGATCACAGCCCCATCTATGCAGGGAAACTTGGTAATGGCTGAAAACCGTTGCTGTGGCTGAGTTGGAGCCCATGATTTGAATGGCTTCTTTAGTGACTGAGAATGTCAAGCTCTTTGAGACCACCCTTCCTTTGCACATGGTCCCCTGGGCCTTAAATGGCCTTGCATCCTGGCCCACTCATCATATTTCTGCTCATTTATTAAAATCCCAGCTCAAAAGCAACCCTTCTCTAAAGCCCTCTTCTACTCTTAAGGTCATGTCAAACGTCCTTTCGTGTATGTTTCCAAAGTATTGCCGTCACACATTTACCTTCCCACCCACCAGACCATGTTGATCACATCAGATTTCACACAGCCCATTTTTGTTATGCCCAGTAGCCATGTTTTATGAAGTTATCGGAAACACGGAACTAGCAAATAGTGAACCACTGCTCCTCAGGGAAATAGAGGGTCAGGTTCCGGTGAGCCTCTGCTCGCACATTTTCATCAGCTGACCAGTACACAACCTTGGTCAATATGTGTTTCTGCTTAAAGACACCTTACCTACTCTACATTGTTGCTTCACTGACACTGAATTCACAGCCAACGCCACTCTGGCTCCTATAACTTTGGAACAAAGCTTGTCTAACACAGACATGTTCTCCAGTAAGGCACACCACAGCCTTCTCGCACTTAGAAACACTACATAGCAATTCATTACTATGCTTGGGTTCATTTTAAACAGTGAACTCACCAATATAAAGCACAGAAATGTGGAAAACACGGCACTAAGTAGATCAGGGAAAGGGTAGTTATTCACAGCATGAGAGCTGAGACAAGGCAGAACTCTGCCTAAATTGACCTCAGCTAGAAAGATGCATGTTGGTGACTCAGGTTTTTTGCTGTACAGTGCACATGGCAAATGACACAGAGTCACCAGAGTACTGATTTTGAAGTTACAAGTAAATGTTAGCGAGTAGGCAAGTTCACAAATATAAATTCACAAATAATGAACACGGACTGCATGTGCCTCCAGACTAGACTAGGAGCTCTTTGCAGCCTTAATCTGTTTTATCGGGCTTTGTGTCTTCTCAGAACCGCTAAGAGCACCTGATACATTAAAAATGGATGCTCAATATTTGAATGAATGCACCATGCAATCCAGACTTTCATTTCTTGAGGGATTTCCCCAACAACTTATAAATTTATAGTAATAAAGTGCCAAAATGTACTCCCCTCATTGGAATGTCAAGGACTTGATTTGGTTCCTTTCATTGATCTGAGAAGACTCGTGCCTTCAAATGTGTGGAACATTCTGTGTGGAGTACATCCCTTGTGTGTGACACATCTGGATACTCCAGATAATGACTTCCAAGATGAGTAAAGATTATGAATAAAACTATCCACCCATTGCTCCCAAAGAGAAAAGGGGGCAATGAATTTGAAGGATCTGAAAAAAATACAGCCAATGGGCAACAATGAGAAAAATTACATACCCAGGGACGGAAAGGGGACACTGGTGATGAAGCAGAGTGGTAGAAGGGAGGAAAGTGGACAGCTGGAGGCAGGGCCAACACAGGGACCATGCAGCAGCTTTGCAGAGAGGTCAAGATTTGAACTGGAGCCCTCTCCCTAACCTACAGCAGTATGACTTTGGGTAGGTTTCTCAACTTCCCTCTCTCTATATATATATATATATATGTAACTGGTATTATCCTTAACATTCCATTAGCCTATCAATGAACTCAAAAGAAGGAATATATTAATATATATTAATATACATATTAATATATATATCAAGAAAGAGGGAAATATATTAATATATATTAATATATATATTAATAGGACTTCCCATAAAGGGCTGTTCATGCAACTGACATTTATTGAGTGCCTACTGTGTGCCAGGTAGAAACATGAATGAGGTCATGAACATGCACATAATAAATGAATGCTGAACACAGGCCTGATTTTAATTATCTACAATAAATTATGTCTACTCTTATTCTCTCTTCTCTTTCCTTCTCTAATTTGCAAGATTTCTATGTATGGCTTCTAACCCCTTCTGAGTCGAAACCCTCTGATACCTTTTCAGAGGTCAGTTAATCTCAATCTCTGTCTGGCCAGGTAAATCCAGGAATGTTTGATTGCATCAATTTTTGGCATCTTGACAAAATGAGTCAGCCCCTCTAGGGGAGTCTACCTCACCACCCACAAAGCTTACACCAGCTCCAAAATCACCATCCGCAAAGTAATGACACATATACAAGGGCCTCGCAGCAAAGGCTGGGAGCATTTTATAGGCATTGCCCAGTCATCTAGGTAGCATCACAAGCAGGTAAGTAGGGGTCACTTATGACTGAACCCATTTTATAGCCAGGAAAATGAAGGCTTGATGTAACTTATCCAAGTCATCAACTGCATGTCAGTCACAACCACAAAAATAAAACACAGGTGCTATGGCTCCTTGAATTTAGAACCAAGCGCTGAATTCCTTGGACAGCCTGACCTTCTTCCCCTTCTTCCTTTTTACTTTGGGAAATTTATCAGTGACCAAGCAGGCAGGTTGATTTAGGTATAAGTCAGTGTTCTCTCTCTTACTAGCAGTGATTTCTGTCCAATTTAGGAAGCTAAAAACCCAACTGGGTGCTAAGACCCTGTTAAAATGGCCACCACACAGAATGGATAACTCCAGAGAGCTTTTTTCACAAGTCCTGCTAGTAATGTATGACTAGGCTTAAATGCACACAACTAATATATGTGACCATCACATAAATGGCCCTTTTAATGGTTTTCAACCTATTGTGTTGCTTTTTAACTCTTTAATCACTTGAGAAATGACTTAAAATAAGGATGCAGTAACTTTAAAATATTTAGAACTCACATTTTTCTGCTTTTTGCTATTCTCCCTTGAGCCACTATGCAGATCAATCCTGTCAGCTCTCGCCTGAGTCATTTCTAGTTATTTCTGATTGGTCCCCCTGCCTTCATATTCATCTCACCCAGTCCGCTGTCCATCCTGAAGCCCCAGTAATGTTTCTATCTGTATATGATCATCATGACAACCCTTTTATTCAGACCCTTCAGTGGCTCCCCACCACCTCAGTGGGAAGTCTTACATCCTCTGCAGAATCCATAGGTCATTTGTAATCTTTCTTTCGTGGTGGTTTTTCTTTCATTTCTTTTCATTTTGGAATTCAAAATAGTAAATCACTCCTCTGCCTTTTTGTACCTGCTGGTTCCTCTCCCCAGAATGCCCCACTCCTCACTATCAAATGGATAAACTCCAAGTCATCCTCCCGGAAGGAGAAACACCACCTTGTAACAAAGTCATCTCTGAACTCCGAGCCTCAGTCTTCTCAGGCCCAGTAATTCGCACACTTTCGCTCAGAGTGTTTTAATTCCATCCATCACTGCTGGGCTCGTGTGTTCCCAGGGCTTGACAATCTCACATAGACACAATACACAGCCACTGAGTTGCTCTGAGTTAAACCAAATCCCACAATAAATAGAGATTAGAAAAACTGCCCTCTCAAGTTATTTCTGGGAAAGCAAAATATACTCAAACCTGCCAGAGCAACACGGGACCTTCTTCGTCAGAGAACGATTCCAGAGTCCTTTTCTCCTTTGTGGCGGATAAAACAAAACTCCCATACTGAGCTTTTCTAATTGTGTGATCTCAAAATAAAACCCACATTAGCGATTACTAATCAAATCCAACAAACAGATCTCGTCTTCCGATGCTGAAACGCTTCCTTTCCTCCTATGCCAAGACCTCTGCACGGTCTTTGTTTTAATTATACTAAGCATCTTTTTGTTCTTCCTCTTGGACCTTTGCCTGGGAGGGTGGGGCAAGCTGTAAATAATAGTCATCATCATTATAAGAAATATTACCCAGTCTATTTTTAGAGCCGCAGCCCAACTCACCGGCATGCCCAGTGCGACCCCGGTAGAGCGGCGGTGATTTCTTGGGGAGAGTCTTGGGCTCTTGAATATTTCACCTGTCTCATTAGTGTCACTCACACGGCGTGACTGCTCAAATGGCAGCTGCTTCAGCCAATAAACCCCGTCAGACTGCTTTCCATCTGTTCAGAGGAAATGGAAGGTTTTAGAAAATACGATGATTTTTAGGTTGTTATTCATAAACACAATTGGTTTTCTGAGTTCCACATTTCTCTACATACAGGCTTCCATGAATCTACTTAATATAGGTCTAAGAAATAATTGGAACATTACCTGTTTTTTTCAAACACATATTTAGACATTGCAAGATCTTTAAAGAATCTCAGAGCAGAAGGGGCCTTAGAGATAATCTAAACCAATGTGCTCATTTGTCAGATGGCAACACTGAGGCCCAGAGAGGGAAGGGGACTTCCCAAGGTCATATAGTAAGTAAATGGCAGCTCTGGGATTGAAAACACAGTGTGCTGGTTTCACACTGATGTTTCCCTCCCCTCCTCACACCCCCCTCACCCAACCCAAAAGCTGAACAAATGGGCAGCCACCTTCTGGTTTGAGCACTAAAGCTTTTCAGCCTGGTGTGTACCCAGGATGCTTATCCTGTGGACATAAATTATCCAGTTTCCCCCACAATTTCTCATAGATCCCAAAACTACTTAAGTGGCCTACACCGGGTCTTGTCCCCAATGGGATGAGTCTGTGTAGTGATGGTCCAGGCCAAGTCCGGACACAGGAGTCTGAAATTGCCATCCTTACAGGCAGCGGGTCTGGTGGGAAGAGTGTGTCCTGAATCCTGGGTGTAGAAACAGCTCTGCTTTATTTGTTGTATGAGTTGGGGCAGGTCAGTAGACTTCTCTTGTTTCAATGTTTTCATTTGTCCACCATGGATGATAAATGCCTGCCCGAGAGGAACTTTGAGAGAATCAAAAGAAATGACAGATGTGGAAAGACTGTGAGAAGCTCAATGAAAAATCGTTATTTCATGTAGCAGCAAAAAAACAGCAGGATATTTCAAGTTTTTTTATTTCTAAAGTGGCATGTGTAGAAATTTGATGCTAATTTCCTCCTGGTGGTCAGGTTTTCTTTGGCCTTTATTTTTCTAGCAAACATTATTGAAGTCTGAACAAATTTTATATTTTCATGTAATTAAGAATTTATTTAGCACTTACTATATGCCAGCCCCTCTGATGGGTGGTAGGGATACCAGGAAGGGTGCGCTTGTGGTCCTACTGCCCAGGTGGGATACAGACATGAAAATACATATGGAATTGCCTTATTGTATGAGAAGGGTGTTAAAGAACTCAGGGACGGGCATTCAACCTAGACTGTGAGAAGGACTTTCAAGAAAAAAAAATGTTAAAGGTCAAGTAGGACTGATGGAGGGGGTTTTGCTTTCATCTTTATCCTGATAACCTGGTGTGGCCGCTGAAGGTAAGCTCCTGCAAGTGAGGGGGGCTGCCTAAGGCTGGGCCCAGGAGTTTATTTTTTTAAATATATTTTTATTGCTTTATATTTTTATTGAGAAGAAGGGAGAGGGAGAGAAAGATAGAAATATCAATGATGAGAGAGAAGCAGTGATCAGCTGCCTCCTGCACAACCCCATCCTGGGGATCGAGCTCACAGCCCTGGCATGTGCCCTGACTAGGAATCGAACAGTGACCTCCTGGTTCATAGGTCAACACTCAACCACTAAGCCATGCCTGCCGGCTGGGCCAGGAATTTTTATCTCTCAAGCTTTATGCCCTCACTTGGTCTCTAGCAGTTAGTCAATCACCCTTCACGTGTTTCCACCAGGCTCCACGTGTGGCTTCTGCGCCTGGTAAGCTGTGACTCTCTCCGTCTTCCTGTTTCTCCATGTCTTAGGCCCTGGGACATCGGCTCTAGGATGCACCTCTGAAAGGTTGTTGATTTTCAGTCTGTCCAGCTTTTTTCTTGTTGTGAGGATGGGAGTGGAGACTTCCAAGGTCTGTACATGTTGAACTGGAACCTGGAAGTTTCCAGCTTTGAATTTTTTTAAAAAATTTATTTTGTTTATTTGAGTTATACTTGCATGTTGGTCCAAGAGCACATTTTCATCTGTGCCCTAATACATGGTTAATTTTTGGAAGGAGTTCCTGTGTACTTGAAAAGAAAGTGTAGTTTCCGGGCTTGGGGGTCACGAGTTAATTATTGACTTATATTACTAGAAGTTATTTTTCTTTTCTCATATTGACCTTTTCTTACATTGTGATTTGTTTACTCCTCTTTTTCTGCAAACAATAAGAAATCATTGTTTTACGGTTTTTTAAAAATCACTCCATTGTCTCCAGGATTATTTGTCGCTCCTCTTGCCTCTTCTTCCTGGTCACTCATTTTCTCACATGGTTTATAATTTTGGCCATGATCTTGCTGTCAGTGAGAATATTTTCAATGGGAAACACATGTGACTTGCTTGGAGTTCAGTGTCTTGTTTGCCTCTGCTGAGATTGCATGAATTTAAGAATACTGGACTAATATTTATGTTGATGTATTTCTTTGGGGTCCTGAACTACTGAGGTGGCTTAAATTTGGACCCTTTCCTTTGTTCCGATTACTTGCAGGAGTGTCTGTTTCCAACCACTGGCCTACGTAGGTAGAGAGCTTTATTACAGCTTTTTTTTAGGATTAGGTGGGCAGCGATTTTCTTACAAATGACAATGCTGGTGGCTGCAGAATCAATTCAGGCCACTTATTTCCAGCTGCCCACCCACAGGGTTCTACTGGCTGAGTTTCCCTCTCTGTGTGGGCATCCGCTACTCATCCCAGCTGCTAACGCCCACCACCATTTCCCATTCCCCTGTAACACTGTTCAGTTTAAACTCCACTTACCAATCTGGAGATTCCCTCTCCCTTTGTTTCACTTTGGAAATTTCCTTTCTGGTAAGCTATGAATTTACAATTGCTAGCTTATTTGTGTTTTCATTTTTAGTCCAGCATTTCTATCAATTTCCAAGTAATTCCACTTGAGTTCAACTTGCCTTAGTTTTCAGTGGTTGTGGGACATATACTCTGAAAGGGACACACAGAAGGCAGGCTCTCCTGTGGGCAGCTGACACTCGTGGGTGCGCAGGGAACACTGGCCTGCAGCTGCCTTGTCCTTGACTCTCACCTCATGCCACCTATTAAGCATCAGAGAGTCAGCCTTGCCTAGTCACACAACTGACCTGCCCACCACACCTTTCTTTTGGCCTTTGACGTCACTGACTGATGCCTGTGTCTGACTCTTCAGGGCCTGTCCAGCTGATGCCTGCCCTGGATGGTGCCCGATAGGATTCCCAGGGGACGCCTCAGCCTGTGATGTGTGCCCAGACCCCAGTGCAGGCCCCTGTCCATCCTATAAGAAGACGGATGCCTCCATGTTGAATGGTGGTCACCGGGGCTGTTCCAGATGTTCCTGCCTTTAGAATGCGTGTTCCCTTTTTCTCAATCTGTGTCAGTCCATAGTCTTAATGACTTCAGCTAGGATATATGATTGCAGATAAAAATACCCAAAGATGCCCAAGACTCTTTGTGTCTCAAAATTTATAAACTTGGGGGAAAAAGTTATTACTATAATTTGATCAGTTCAGGCTTTTAAGGAAACGTGTCCCTTAGTCTATCCACATTTTAAAAAATGGTTTAAAGAAAATTAACCACTGTGAGGTTACTAAGTAATGAAAATAACACTAGATGCATTTATTGATCTCTAAGAGGATTATCTTCTTTTATTTCCTTGTAAGGAACGCTTTTTCAAGGTTGAAGAAAAGCAATTGTGATTGGTTTCTTCACAGCTATTATCAGCTGTAAGAGAAAAATTCAGCTAGTTTGCAATTTTCAAAGAAGTGGAAAGATTACTCTGTTAATGTCTATTCAGTTCCTTTTCTATTTGGGGAATTGACGTGAGGGTGGCTGCAGAGAAGTGACTGCAGGAAGCTTAAGTTGCAATCCAGAGGCAGCCTCCATCTGCAGAGCCCCTGAGTCGCTTGCACTGCACGTGGGCATGTGCGTAAGACCCGGAGCCTCGTTCCCCAGAATCGCATGCTTATTCCCAAGTAAGGGCTTTTAGTGAAAATCACTCCTGTCATCAAAAAAGCATTTACTAAGTGACCATCTGTGCACGGTTCTTCGAAAAGGCTGAAAATACCTAAAGGCTCAATTAGAGATGCTGTATGAACTTGTTGATGTTATTAAAGGGGGACAATCATGTTACTCAGGGGATGTACACACACCTGGTCCGGTAAGCCATTCACATAAAGAACTGGTGTATTGGAATGCTATACAGGCCAAGGGCATGTGTTGGAAAAACAAAATACTGGAATGGGAGTCAAGAGACCCAGGTGCTGGTCTGGCTTTCCTGGAACTCAGCTGAGAGAGCTTGGAAATCACCCGGCCTCCCCGGCTTCGCTTTCCTGTGTGAAGTTGGACAAAATTAGGAAGTCAGACAGCGGTTATTAATGGAAAAGTCATGTACAGTTTCTTTGCACATGGGCAAGAATACATGAGTGCCTGCCTCCAGGAAGCCCAGTGTATTAAAAAAAACAACAACACACAAACAAAAATAAAAAAATAGAGACCACAGGGAAATCCATTGGGGTGAAGGCAGGAGTAAAAGCCTGGGTGGGGTTGCTGTAAACTTACGGATCTGCCATGGGCAGTGGGGAGCTGAGCCTGAGGATGGGAAGGCCCCAGGAACCCAGGAAAATAATTTGCATAAAGAAGAGTTGGGGGGCCTACCAGGGAGTGAAGGGGATGGGTCCCCTATGACCCCAGAGGACAGCAGTGTGGCTCCGGTGACATTGCAGGAAGGCGGAGCTGGACCTGAGAGGCGGGTAGCATGTCATGCTCAGAGCTTGGAAGGCTATGCAGCCTTGAGCCCTGGGACTGCAGACTTGCTGAGTGATGAGGCAGTTCATTGTCACCGTCTGGCCCAGTGTCATTCATGGACCACAATAGATGTGTGTTCCCTGAACGTACTTTGACTTCTCTTTGATTTGGGGGAAGAACTTTCTGTTAGAGCAGCACACCCTAGAGCAGCGGTTCTCAACCTGTGGGTCGCGACCCCTTTGGGGGTCAAACAACCCTTTCACAGGGATTGCCTAAGACCATCGGAAAACAAATATATAACTACATATTGTTTTGTGATTAATCACTATGCTTTAATTATGTTCAATTTGTAACAATGAAATTGGGGGTCACCACAACATCAACTGTATTCAAGGGTCGCGGCATTAGGAAGGTTGAGAACCACTGACCTAGAGGAATGGGGTGGCAGGGATTCCACCATCCTCGGGCACAAGAGGTGGAGCTGCTTGGCCAGGCTGCGGGAGGGGTTGTTCCTACCCTGGTCAGCACGTTTTGTTGTTGAGACTCTCTGGGTTTCAGTAAGAGTCACAGAGAGTGGGCAGGGTGGGGAGAGCTGGAGGAAGGAGGCTGGGTCATCTGAGCTGGGGTTTGGAAATGCACCGTGGGCAGCGGCATGAGGATCCAAGGGACCCAGCAGTCTTTAGGAGAAAGCGGGTCTGCCTGAGCCAGGATGAGGGGCGGAGGAAGACGGACTCCGGTAAGGCTGCGACATGGGCAGAGCCAACTGGCCCAGATCTCACATACAAGAAGAGGGGATGATGGGCCATTCCGGGAATGGGAGGAGAGTCTATGTGGGCGATCGCAGCCCAGGGAAGATGAAGGAACGCCTGCCAAGTTCACTGGGTGGTGGGCTGGAACCTCTGCTTTATGATTCAACGTCATGCATCTTTGCAGAGTCTGGAAAAGCTGTCCCGGGTGTCACTGCGAGGGCAGACCCAGCCCACCCAGGCGTGGCACATGCGCTCAGCCCTCTAAGGGGAGACGGTCCCTATACTCGGAGCCAGGACACAGATGGTCACTCGACTCCAAACTGAACACTAAGCCTATGCGGTCTGTCCCTTAGACCCCGCGGCCTCAAAACGTGTGACTTAATGCTGCTGCCAACCCCGGCTTTCCCTGGAGGCTCAGGGCTGGGGAGTCGTCAGGGAGAGATGACACTGAAGGGTGACAGGAAAAGGTGCAATAGAAAATGTCCTGCATTAGTTACCAAGGAGAGCAGCTTGCATTCTGATGGATTTCCGAGAGCGGTGTTATAGCAACCACACGCATGCTCTCAAGAATCTCAAGAACTGCCTTGTAATGCTCAGGTGACGCACAGACCCGCGGAGCAATGATTGGGGCAGGGCCAGGCCTGGGAGTGGAGGGGGATCTGACAGAGCATTGGCCCAGGTGGGCTCATTTCCATAATGATTCTTAAGAAGGTTCCTGGAAACTCATCATGGAGGTAAAGTTTTCTGCGCCCACAGCGGCACCCATTCCATTGCTGGGTTATCCTGATCTGTGGGTGCACATGTCCCCTTGGCCCCCACACAGTCCCATTGGCACAGTACCTTCTGATGAAACCCCCTTGCAGCCCATCCCACATGGCTCAGTGGTTGAGCATCGACTTATGAACCAGGAGGTCAAAGTTCAATTCCAGGTCAGGGCACATGTCCAGTTTGCGGGCTCGATCCCCAGTGAGGGGTGTATAGGAGACAGCCGATCAATGTTTCTCTGTCATCATTGATGTTTCTATCTCTTTCTCCCTCTCCCTTTCTCTCTGAAGTCAATAAAAATATATCTAACACACACACACACACACACACACACACACACACACACACACACACACACACACACACACACACACACACACACACACACACACACACACACACACACACACCTTGCAGCTGTCTGTCCTAACTCAGTGCACACAGCAGCCAACACTTGACGGAAGTTCCTCAGTGGTTTTCCTAATGAAACTTGTTTGATAACCAGATTCCTCCTCTACTGATTCCGCAGTAGGTGCCTGCCGGGAGCCTGACACCTGCGGGGAGAGAAAGCTGACAGCGCACAGGGCCAGAGCCGCTTGGAAATTCCTGAAAACAGCCCGGCCAGGCTACTTCCTCAACCCCGGCAGTGCCAGCTCCACACAAAGGCCAGTTTTGTGCGGCTTATATGGCGTCCTCCTTCTCGTCCCTGCCCGCTGGTTCTTATCTGATGCCATGTCTCTGCCAGGCTGCTGCTCCAGTTTCTGCTCATCTCCATTTTCAATCCCATTCTCTGTGCCCACTGAGGCTCGGCCTTGATACTCCGCGTCTAAGAACTCAGAACAAAGGGAAAGGAACACGGGCCTGGGAGGCACAGCGGGACAGGTGGCAGGAGGGGACGTCCTTGCTTCCAATAAAAGAGCCATTTTCTAGCTGCGAAGCTACACTACATGTTCCGAGAGGCTCTCATTCAGGAAGAAATTATTCTTGAAAGGGATTGGGTAGATGAAAGGGAAAAACGTGAAGTAACACTCGAAGCGAAGTTGGCACCGATCGCCAAGTGAGTTAAATGTCAGGTTAAGTAATTTCCTGGGATTTTATCCCAGTTTCCTCTTCTTCCTACTCATCTTTCTTCTCATACAATGTCATGAAAGGCTACTGTAGCAGGAAGTCACAAGGTTAAATGACAGGACAACTTGGATTTGCAGAGAAAATGGTATTTAAAAAAAAAATTTCACATAATTGAATGGCCTTGCGCTCAAATCTTTGCATGCTGGTTAGATAGAATAAAACAAAACACATCAAACACACGCCTATAACACATGCCTTACAGACGAAAGAAAAACTACCCTGACCTACAGTTCAATCGGGTATAAAGCTTAGTCTGATCTTAAAATGTAAATAGTCTCTAAGGCATTTCTCTCTTGTTGGGTAAAACCTGCCCCATCATTTGGGGAGCCCACCTCCGTTCTCCTCGCCTGGACGAAGCCTGGGAGGTGGGAGGGCGTTAATGTGGCCTCCCCATGGGGAGGGCAGAGGCCCGGGCATTACTCCGGTCCTCGGAGTTATGGTGGATCCTAC
>NW_006293779.1:11832394-11849284 GCF_000327345.1 Myotis davidii | reverse complement strand
CTCACCTTTTCAAAGAGGTAGGTCACAGAGAGAGAGAATAATGCTGGATATTCTGACCCGTGCTGGCCCAAACTCAGAATAAAAGAAAAGAGAAATTCTTCAAGATTTTAGAGACAGAACAAAAGTAACCAGGACACCTTCAGAGGCTTGACGATGGGATTACCTATCACCTGGCTTCCCGTTGGACAATGTTGGCTATTAGAACAATGACACAGGCTTTTGCAAAGTTATGAGATACAATTATTTTGAAAATGGAATCGCAGAACTGAGTCGAATTGAGATTCAAAGGAGAAGACAAAGTAAAGCTATTTGGGTGGTGCCAGGCACAGCATATCACCTCGGAGATTCTCCCAAGAGAGTTGTTGGAGCCTTGATTCTGGCCAACCGGATAGTAAATTCAAGAAAAGTGAGATATCGATTAAAAACAAAACAAAACTGGCCTTGCAAAGAAAGCAAGGAAAAAAGGAAGGAAGGAAGGAAGGAAGGAAAGAAGGAAGGATGGAAGGAAGGCCTATAACAAACAAAACCACACTTCACAAACACCAGTGACCAATAAAACCCCTGGCCTAAGTGATTAGTTTTGCAGAATGTAAACTATTTAAAACTAATATGGATCTTAACATAGAAGGAGGGTAGGGTGAGACAGAGGAGGAGAGTGACATTAACCAGGTGTTTGTCTTGTTGAGGTGAAGCATTTGTACACCCACTGGCTGAGAGGTCGACACGAAATGTACTCGTTTAAGGGTTTTCAACATCGAAAATTAGGATGTACCAAACATTAAAACACCAGAGGAACAAAGTGAACAAAAAAAAACTCAACCAATTAACACAAAAACAAGACAGAGAAATAAAAAGAAGCACCAAGCCAGTGTACAAAACGGAAAACACGAGGGCCCAAAGCAGCCCAGCAGACAATCGCAATGAATAGGACGCCGTCAGCAGGGTGGCAGCTCTGTACTGTTTGTAACTCTCCTAAACCAGCAAGAAACATAAAAGACACAGTTTAAAGGGACTCCCGGATCTCTCCCAGGCACAGTGCTGCACAAACGCCAAAAGAGCAGTATTTGTTCTACAGAAGAGACCATTTAAAGTGAGGATTTCTAAGCGAGACGACCGAGAGACAAGGTATTTAATAACGTGAAAGAAGATATGAACCACGGATTTTTAGACCTCTAACAACCTTGCTTTAAAAAATGCAAAGAAAACTGACCCATCCTATGGGAAACACACAAATCTACATTAAAGAAGAACGTTCTAATACCACGTTTTTCTGAAATTGGCAGACAAAGTAGACAATAAAAAAGGACCGAGAGCGGAGCTCCCAGTCCTGTGCACAACAGATGGGCCACTGACGGGCTGAGCGATTGACCCACGTGGCCAGGCGTGGCCTGGTGGGACCCGAGGCGGCCACAGCCTCGAGTCAATCACCGCAGACTTCACACAGCTCTGCTCATCAGCCGAAGGTGCCATTCAAACAAGTTTCTATGTGAGCTGTGCTCTGACCTGAACACATTTGGGAATGACTGAGGAGCATTAAGTCAGATCTGGGACACGATATGATGAGACACATATTATGATCTCCTATATATGTTTGTATTATGTATTTACATATATTTTTCCATCAGACTATGTATCTATAAAGAAACCATCTTCTTTATAAAAATAGAAATATTCAAAAATATTGACAATGTGTTTTATCTCAAATAAAATCTTAATAAAATTTAACAACTGAAAATGTTTATTATAGGTTTTCTTCTCAGGCTATAATGTAATAAAATTAGAAAATACATCAAAATAATAGCTTACACTAAAAAATATATAGTCAATTTTTTTAAAAAAGTTGTATATACCATCCTGGTAATTTTGTGAACTTTTCTCTGTGTAAATTATATTTCAATAAAAAGAATACATGAAATATTTTAATTGAGTTTTAAATTAAGGAGAAAATTAAAATGTCTATTGAGTAGTAAGTTATAGTGAGTGTACTATATTTTATAAGCTGGAAAGTTTCAGTTTAGTAGTATTCCAAGGAAAATGTATAGTCTTACTTTCATATAAGAGAAAAAAAGATAAAGAATAAAAGAAGAATGCATACAATTAAAGAAGGTAGGAAAAACCATAAAAATAAATCAAAATAAAATGGAAGAATATTTTGACAAAAAGAAAAGTAAAAATATAAAAATCAGACAAAAGTAACAAAAATTTGGACAGTAAAATGAAGTGATGGTCCTTTGAAAACATCAATAAAGTAGAAAATCATCACAAATTAAGCTAAAAAACAAATAAATAAATACTAAAATAATGATAAAGAACAAATATGGAGATTAGAAAATGATCATTAAAATGAAAAAAGAATAATACATTAATTTTGATGAAAGTTGAACAAATAGAAATCATGGGTGATTCTTCTAGTAACATACAATTTTGTAAAACTGAGTCAATAAAACTTAGTACACCTGTCTATTAACATGGCAGAAATGAAGAAAAATAGCCAAGATCCAGCCTTAGGCAAGAGCCCTGTCCAGGCTGCTTTTAAAAATGAGGTATTTCCTAATTCCTGTTGTATTAACTGTTCTCAAGCACAGAAACTTCACAACCAGTTTAATGATACCCTGAGAGTAAAACCCAAACCTCCTTTGCTGACCTCTCACCTGTGTTTCTCACGTGGATGCATGCAGAAGTATCCCTCTCACTCCAATTGAAAAATTAATTTGTTCTTATCAGGAAAGCATATTAATTTTATCAAATGCCTGCCTGCTCTCTATAGAAATTATCATAGGGTTTTTCCTTCTCTGTCTTCTTAGTGTACTAAATTGCTTTAATACATTTTCTAAAGCTGAATTACCCTTGCATAACTAAAATGAATCCTACTCATTCCATTTGCTAAGATTGCTCACTAAATGGCAACCATTCTGCCCAGAGTAATCACACAGGGCAACTTTGTTTTTCAAATCATGAAATATACTATAGTAGGGTTTTATTTGCTAACTAGAGGCCCAGCACATGAAATTCGTGCACAGGTGCGGTCCCTAGGTCTAACCTGGGATCAGGGTCATCTTCTCTAGCTGCCAGCAGCTGACCCTGCCCCCCACCGCCACCCACCCCTGGTTCCCCATTTGCCATCGGGCAATTGGAGCCTGCCAGCCGGGAGGGATAAAGAGAAGGGACCGAAGGTTGGTGGGCAGACCCTGATCAGGCGATTGGGGCCTGCAAACTGGAGGCAGCTCCTGTGTTGAGCGTCTGCCCCCTGGTGGTCAGTGTGCGTCATAGTGACCGGTCATTCTGCCGTTCAGTCCATTTGCATATTACCCCTTTTATTGAATAGGGTATGTAATTCATTTATATATACACCCTTTTTTTTCAAATCTGTTCATTCTGTGATTTTAGCGTGCCTTTATAAATTTTGATACTAGTATTCAGCTATAAAAATAATTAGCAAATGTTTCAGCTTTTTCTGTGCTATAAAAACATAATAGCATAAGAAGTATTTAATCCATAAAGGTTTACTTTTAAAGATATTTTGCACTAGTGCCATTTTATGTGCTAGTGTTAAGTGACTATGTCTTAAATATGTTTTCAAAGTTATAAGTCTATTCAGATTTTGTTTTGTTTTTTCCACATAAGTCAGTTTTGGTAATTTGTATTTTCATGAAAATAAAAACATTTTCAAATTTATTAGTGTTTTGTTCTACAGAGAATTCTCTTGTAATTTAAAATCCATTTCAAAAGTCTGTTTTTTTATGGCTTTTAATTCTGCTTTATCTTCTTTTCCTTGATATAATTTACGAGGGACTATTTTTTTTACTAGTTTTTTTTTCCATAAATTCTACTTAAAATTTTTTTAAATATATTTTTGTTGTTTTCTAACTTATATTATTTATCTTTATGAATTTTCTCTGAGATTTTATTTTCCTTCATTTAACTTTTTGAGCTCGATACTTATTTATTCTCAGTCTTTCTTATTTAATAATAAAAGACAGATTATGGATTTCCTTTAGGTATGTAAATTTTTAAGTTTTCTATGCTGTGTTTTGTTGTAGTTGATTATTAACTTATTAATAACCTATGTTGTCAAATTCGATTTTCTCTTTAAAACAATTATTTAAAGAGTGGTGTTTTCATTTTAAGTTTTTTATTTCTTTACTAGCAGCTTTCTGCTTCACTGTGGAGTCATTGATGAACATGGCCTATAAATCTCTATTTTAGGGACTTTTGTGGTTGTTGAGTTTTATGTTATCAATGTTCTGTGTACATTAGAAAATATGATTATGGATCTAAGCTTATCCAATGCATACTCTAGTCTGTCATTCTATTGTACATTGCCTACTTATTAGAGCAAATTCTGAGGGATCTTAGGTGAAATAAGCCAGTCAGAAAAAGACAACTGTCACGTGATCTCACCCATATGTGAATCTAATGAACAAAATAAACTGATGAACAAAATAGAGCCAGAGACATAGAAGAATGGAACAGACTGTCGAATCTCAGAGGGAAGTGACTAACCAAAGAATTTATATGCATATATGCATAACCCATGGACACAGACAATAGTGTGGGGAAGGCCTGGGGTGGGGGTGCATGGTGGAGAGAGTCGATGGGGAACAACAGGGGACATCTGTAATACTTTCAACAATAAAGATACATTTTAAAAATAAATAAATAAAAATATATTCTTTTAAAAAATGCGTCTCCAATAAATAATTTAACACGCCATAAAAAAATCTTTCTAAGTGTTCGAAAGAATTCTATATTCATTGTAAAGAATACATTTCAGTGATTTGTAATGTCCCAGCTATTGCTTTTTACTTTGAATTCCACTTTGTTATTATAAAATGGCCACTGCAACTTGTATTTTATTTACATTTTTAGGCATATTTTATTCCATTTTTTAACTTTTGTTTTCATAATCTGGTCACATTTATTATGGGTGATAGATACACTAACCTTATTCCAGGGGTGTTCTTTTATTGTTTCTGTTGATTGTGCTTATTATTTCCTCTTTGGTTTTTACTGTATTGACTTGGAAGTTGTTCATTCGATGTCAAGTCCCTTCATGATTACTGCCATTAAATAATGACCTGCATTTCGCTATCAATGTCAAGAATGAAGCAGAAGGTGCAGATTTATGACCTTCAAGCCCAGACAGTTGAAAACTGGAGCTTTCAGAACACAAGGAACGCTTTGCTCTTTCTGTTTTCTGTGTCCTTTTTCTCCCAGGGATTCTCCCTTCTTGTGTCTCACTTGCTCTGTGAGCTGAGCTGGGTCACCTTTAACAACCTCCTGAAAATGTTCATGCATCCAGTGATATTTCTCTGCCTCGACACCTTCTGGAAGGAGGCTGAGTTTGTCAGATGTTGGGAACTAAGATGGGCGCCCAGAGGTTCCGGAGGGAATCCTGCAATTCCTCCATGACTGTCTTCTCCCATCCACCGTGTTCATCCAAAGCTGAGGCATGTTTGGCTGTCTGTGCATGCGTGTCTACAGCAATGGGAGAGGAACCTTGTCCTGATGTGTTCTGACAAGTGACTTCATGCCTCTCCTGCCCTTGTTGCCCATCCTGAGAAATTATCAATGAGTTATGGTGATATTGGTGAGAAGCTAGGGGAGATGGTGTGGAATTGGTTCCATTCATTCCTGCCCAGAAGGGCTTCACCTTGAATGTGGTAAACAGCCTCTCTCTCTCTCTCTCTCTCTCTCTCTCTCTCTCTCTCTTTCTCTCTCCTCTCACCTGTAGCTTCAGCATGCAGTATGAACTGTCACTATTTCCTATTGTTTTAATATTTTTTTAAGTCTTGTTCACTGGCTGATTCACTTCAGTGGGACATTGGGAAGGGAAATGGGCCATCGAGACCTTGGGCATCCTATGTGGTGCTTTATGGTACAATGACCTGTGTTCTGTCTTGCTCCTCACTAGTCTTGAGAGTTTCCTGAGGCTATGAGTCAGCACTATATCTCTATAACATGCAGCATGAGGCTTTCACCTAAAGATGCCCATTATTATTGGTTGGCTGAATATTAAATAAACATGTATTCATATCCATGTTTACATAACTGTAAGCTGCTTTTAATGACCTGTGTTCTGTCTTGCTCCTCACTAGTCTTGAGAGTTTCCTGAGGCTATGAGTCAGCATTACATCTCTGTAACATACAGCATGGGGCTTTCACCTAAAGATGCCCATTATTATTGCTTGGCTGAATATTAAATAAACACCACTCTATTCATATCCATGTTTACGTAACTGTAAGCTGCTTTCGGGGTTAGAAACTTCCTTAGGTTAGTCCCCCAGAACCCAACTGTGAGAAGAAAATTTATATGCAAATGATCTATGCAGAGTGTGCTGCCAGGATAAACCAGTAAGGGAGTGACAGGAGCAGAAAAGGGAAGAGGAGGGAGGAAGAAACCAAGCAAGGATGGAATTACAAGCAAAGCCCCAGACTCTTAATGACGCCACAGGGCAGCTCTGGAGTGTTATCATGCCTCAGAGTTTCTCCCCTTATGTTTCAAGAGCCTCATAGGCCTGGCCGGTTTGGCTCAGTGGATAGAGTGTCAGCCTGTGGACTGAAGGGTCCCGGGTTCAATTCCAGTCAAGAGCACATGCCTGGGTTGCGGGCTCAGTCCCCAGAAGGCCGTATGCAAAAGGCAGCTGATCAGTGATTCTCTCTCATCATTGATGTTTCAATCCCTCTCTCCCTCTCCCTTCCTCTCTCTGAAATCAATAAAAATAAAAAATGAAAATAAAAAAGAGCCTCATATTCTCATACCAGTCCCTTGGCTAAGGGCCTTAGGGGGCTGGGAGTGCTGGAACGATGAGGGAGAATGTAGCCCCCAGGCCCCCTGGCTCTGTGCTTTCAGACAAAGCAGAAGCCCAAAGACGAGTCTCAGGTGAAGCCTTACAAAACCGAGGGACAAACAGGTGCCCCAAACAGTACAAGGGCCCGAGAGGGTTTGGTGAAAACCAGTAGTGTCTGCCACAGAAACCTCCTTTGGATTTTATTTTCATGAGTCCTTGCCCCCTTGGGTGCCATTAGTTCTGTCAAAAGGCCCATTGGACCACTCTGTGGCATCTCCCTTGTCTATAAGCAATGGCAGAAGTGGTTATTTCAGCCACGGGGCAGGACTGGTGTTTCTGTTGCTGAGGATGCTGCGTCAAGCACAGAAAAGGTCCCTGTGGGTCTTTCCTTCTGGAAGATTATTTGGGGTCCCCTGGGGGCTCCTTGCCACATAACGTTCCAGTGGAGGCTCTGGTTGTTGCAAAGAGCAAAAGCTTTACAAGGGAGGGGCATTGCACAGGCATTGCCTCCTTTTGGCCTAGGCTTGCATAGACTTGCACCTGATACACTCACTTTGAAAATGCCTAGCAGCTCTATGTTTATTTATTTACTAGAGGCCCGGTGCACATTGAAAGGAAATTAATTAGAAGAAATATTTTAGAGGCCAAGGAGGGACCTCAGGAGATTGGCTGGCCTGGAAGGGACCGCGAGAGGCTCCAGGGCATGTCTGGCCCATCTCGCCCAGTCCTGATCAGCTGGACCAAAGCAGCAAGCTAACCTACCTACCCTTCAGAGTGTCTGCCTCCTGGTGGTCAGTGCACATTATAGCAACTGGTTGAACGGTTGAATCATCAGATACTTAGCATATTAGGCTTTTATATACATAGATGTTTTTGAGGAACCTCATACTGTTTTCCGAATTGGCTGCATCAATTTACATTCCCACCAAAGTGGACAAGGGTCCCTTTCTGTCACATCCTCAGCAACACTCGTCTCTTGTCTTTGACGAGAACCATTCGAATATTGTGGTTTTGATTTGCATTTCCCTGATGATTAGTGATGTTGAACACCTTTTCATTTAGTTGTTGACCATTAGTATGTATTGTTTGGAAAATTGTTTATTCAGTTCATTTGCCCAGTTTTTAATCAGGATGTTTGTGATTTGCTATTGAGTTGTATGTATGCCTTACACTAGTATATTTATTTTGGATATTAACCTTTATCAGATGAGTTTTTCATATTTTATTAGTTTTTTTTGTTTCTGAAAAACATATTTGGGAAGAATAAGCATTCCTGATATGTGTTTGCTTGTTTTCTATTACCATTTTATTTGCTGTTTATTTAAAGTTTTTTGTACTTTGATTTTCACATTATTTTTTTCTTTCTCATTTGGTAGTTCATTTCATTTCATTTTTTTCTTGTTTTCTAATGAATGCATTTGGCTTCATGTTTTCAAATACTGCTCTAACTTCCAATTTTGAGGTGTAGTATATTCTATTCATTTATCAATATTAATTTCCATTTTTATTTTCTCTTTAACACATGAATTTTTTAAAATGTTAATAGTATTTAATTTCATGTACATTTAACATTTAGTTTAAGTTTTTTTTTAATTTTTTTAATATATTTCATTGATTTTTTTTACAGAGAGGAAGGGAGAGAGATAAAGAGAGTTAGAAACATCGATGAGAGAGAAACATCGATCAGCTGCCTCCCGCACACCCCTCACTGGGGATGTGCCCGCCACCCAGGTACATGCCCTTGACTGGAATCGAACCTGGGACCTTTCAGTCCACAGGACGCCGCTCTATCCACTGAGCCAAACCGGTTTCAGCATTTAGTTTAAGTTTTAACATTCATAATTAACAACATTTAGACTTATAAAAGTACTAGAGGCCGAGTGCACAAAATTCATGCATGGGCTAGGTCCCTAGCAGCTGCTGGTTGCCAGCTGTTGTCTGGGGCCTCCCTCTCCGCGGTTGGCTGGCTGGCCCCGCCCACAAGTCGAACTCCTGATCAAACTCCTGGTCGAACTCCGGGTCAAGGGGACAATTTGCATATTGGGCTTTTATTATAAAGGATTTTATCAACTTCTTAACTCATTTGTTTTTCTCCTGGCTTCGTCTTTTGTCTGAATTATATGCTTTATCATATGTATCACTTAGTCAATGTTGTCATTTAGAAACTGTGTTGTTTTGCCTCTCACATTTAGATAATCAATTAATCTGAAATTGATATTTGTGAAATTAATTGATGTGATAATGCAAAGTAAGGGTCAAGATTTATGATTTCCAATATGAAAATCCATTTTCCCTGGAACCATTTATTGAAAAGGCTAATCTTTTCCCATGGTTTTGCAGAGCCTCTTTGTCATAAACAAATTTATTCTCTCTCTCTCTCTCTCTCTCTCTCTCTCTCTCTCTCTCTCTCTCTCTCTTCTTGTTCACTGTTTATAATATTTCTAGTCTCAGCCCAGAGGTGGTACCACTTCTGTAGCTCTGGGTTCCATGCAATGAGGCAGTTCTAGATCCCCTTCAACACATGTCTTTTCATTTTCCACAGGAGCTCAAATCTTAGCTCCTGGGTCGTACATCCAATACAGATACTCATAGGAATTACTGTGCCTTGCACTCTTGTGCTGTGAACATGAATTCTCTCCTTTTTCCTTTCTTCTGTTGGGAGAAACATGGAAGTGCCTCCCAGCCTGCCTTCATGCCTGCGTGCCAGGAGTATGAATTAATAAATGCTATTTAAAATAAAATTTCTCCATTGGTAAAATATGTCTATTGTCTACTTTGCAAATGGGCGAATTGACTAATGGATAGCTCAGTCCTTGAACAAGGTAATGAAATTGTTTCCATTCAATGTATAGCTTACTGAGTAGTTAGTGCATTTAGCACGTCAGATACACAGCATTAAAAGGAATGAAAGCAAATTCATGACCATCAATGTCTTCTTAGATCTCATTAGAACTTTCAGAAAAGCCCTGTGAGGTGAAAATTACTGGTGATCATTTGGTTCTGAATATTTAAAATCAAATGCTCCAAAAAAAGTTTCTTAAATTGAAAGAATAAAAGGAGCTCTTTTCCACTTAGCTCCTTCTTCCGAAATGCATTTGTTAGAATATCCTGGGCCTGAGGTCACTGTTTTCTGTGGAATACTCATGTGTTCCCAGTGTTACTGGGGGCTAGGGGCATGCCCTACAATAAAGGGTGGTTCTGATCAGAACGTGGGGAGCCATCCAAATAGCCTACAACACCCTCTTCTCCATTTATGTTGCTACCACTCTGGCCCAAGACATGGCCATAACTGCCCAGAAAATTTCACAGTCCTGTATTGTTCTCCCATATTCCACTCTGGTTCTTCGGAACAAGTGGAGTAATTTTTCTAAAATACAGGGTGTCTCCCTAAAATGTGTACACACTCCTGCTTCTCACTCTGCTTCCTCTTATCCCCCCGCCACCGCCCCCCAGCTCACTCCAGCTTCTGCCTTTCTCGGTCTGAAGCAGACTCTGCTTCTGACATCTGCACCAGCTGACTTGTTTTCTGTGAGGCGTGTGGCCTTGACTCCCTTCCAGACCCTTCTCCCTCCTCCCGTACCCATGCCAAGAGAGTGAGGCTCTTGCGTGGTGAGAGGAAGGAGTGAATGACTCAGGAAACCTTCCATGGAGAAGAGTTGGCAGGCGCCTCAGAGCCACTCCTCACTTGCTTTATCAGTTGCACTTTGGGGAGAATGGGGTGGTGGGTGAGACACAAACAGCATAACATGGAAGATATTAATTAGCGTCTGGGAAGCTGGGGCAGGTACTGCCCATGCTACTTCCTTCTGTCTCCTAAAAGAACACAGTGCTCCATGAGCACATCTCAGAATCATCCTGACTCTCCCAGTTCCAGGTCCTCCTTTGTAAAGTGGGAACAATTAGTATCGCTTTGGCCTGGTTTTATTAACCTTAAGTGGGCCTGTGCATGTACAGCTTCTAGCGTAGGTCCTGGTGCCTTGTAGGCACTTGGAAAATGGTAGTTTTTTAAACTCAATGACTTACATTTACAAGATGATATTTCTCTTATCTTTGGCTTTGGAGCCATCGACAATGGAAACAGCTACTCCAGCCACTGCAGCAGCCTTGCACCGTGCTCCCAGGTGGCCGCACACACGTTTCCAAGCCTAGCAGTCCTGGTCCTGGTCCTGCAGTGCCCTAATGACATGTCCATCATGCTGCCCTTCCAGCATTTCCACTCACACTCAGACATACAGGCCCTGGGGCTGGGTTCTCCACACAGCTGAGGGGGCTGGGGTTGGGGGTGGGGCTGTGGGAGAGCCCTGGGAGGCTGTGTGGAAAGGGCTGAACCAGGACTAGCAGGGAGTTGCATATCAATTAATTGAGATATGATAAGTTAGCTAAGGGATCATTTATAAAGCTTTGCCAGTATGGGAATGCATAGCCAATGCAAACATTTCAACAATATAGAAGTACGCAGAGCTCAAAGTAAAAGGCCAGTGCCCACTTGTAAATGTACAACCTACTCTGTTCCCCAGAGGTCACCACGGGTAACGGTTTGGGTGTCCTTCTAAAACTTCTGCTCTGCGCTTACATATACACACATATAGATAGGTTCATGTTAAATACAATCATCTTGCCCTACCCAGTTTGGCTCAGTGGATAGAGCATCATCCTGCAGACGGAAGGGTCCCAGGTTCAATTACTGTCAAGGGTACATGTCCAGGTTGCAAGCTTCATCCCCAGTAGGGGGTATGCAGGAGGCAGCCAATCAATGATTCTCTCTCATCATTGATGTTTCTCTCTCTCTCTCTCTCTCTCTCTCTCTCTCTGGGGGTGTGTGGCTCCCTCTCTCTCTCTCTCTCTCTCTCTCTCTCCCCTTCTCCCTCCATCTCTGAAATCAATTTAAAAAAATCATTTTGAGATTTAGGGCTTCAACATATGGACTTGAGGGGAACACAAACCATCAGTTGTAGCAATAATTAACAGTAAATAAATGAAAGGTAGAGTTTAACTATTGATGCATACAAGAGAAGTGAAGTAGGGTAATATGATGGAGTGTTACAGAAAACATTCCTTTACAGCGAGTGATGAAGACATGCTAATCTGAGGGGAAGGCAGCATGACTGGAGAATGGCAGCTGACCTAGAACATTGGGTTAAGGAGAAAAACAAGGGGGCAATCCTGTATTAAAAAGTTGAAATTTCTTCTCAATTCAGTGGGTTGAAGTTTTTTAAAGAATGGAGTGATAGCGTTTGTTGTATATAGGGTAACCCCCCGCCAAATGTATACACACACTTTGAATAATTGTAGAGGCAGTGTTTATTAGAATGCATTTTCATTTTCAAAATTGAGCTAGCAGCTGTTAAAGTATATATACATTTTTGGGAGACACCCTGTATTTTAGAAAAATGACTCCCCTTGCTCCAAAGAACAAGAGTAGATATGGGAGATCAGTGTGGAATTTTGCAATTGTCTGGGCAATTTATGGTCATGTCTTGGGCCAGTGTAAATGGAGAAGAGTGGAGAGGTTTAAGATATAAGTCAAGGGTGTAATCATTAGGTGGGACTTGAAGTGGGACCAGGGAAAAGGGTGAGGTCCAGGGGCATGTATAGGTTTTGGCTTTGAGCAACTGGGTGGATTATAAGGTGCCAGGGACTCAGATGGAAAGAGCAGTGTTTGGGAGGAGTAGGATGGAAGAACAGGGTGTTTGAGGGAAAATGAGTATCACAGAATGTATTCCTTACTTACTTGTTATGTCTGACATGTTTATTAGACATTTTTGTGCAGATGTTGGCTAGACAGTTGGATAAGTGAGTTCAGAGGTCAGGGCTAGCAATGCAGATTTGTGGGTCAACATTTAGGTATTAGGTACACAAAGCCAGGAGGCCAGGTGAAATTAAACAGAAGGAAGATGTGGCTGGAGAAGAAACTATGTCCCAGAGAGAGCGCTGGGCATTCTACTGCCCAAAGGGCATACAGAGGGGAGAGAAGAACCCGGGAAGGAGACCCCCAGGACACGGAGGGCACAGAAGTGTGTGATGATTCAGGAAGAGGGAAGTTTCAGAAGCAAGTCACGATCGCTGTAGAAGTTCTTTTCTATGACAAATTAAATCTGACCCCCAATACTTTTTCTACGCCTTGGTCTCAAGTCATAATGCTGAGAAGCATACACAAACAGTAAAAAAAAAATGCAGCGTTCAATGTTTTACTGTGAAAGAAAATATATTGTGTGGTTACCCTGCCTCTGGTTTGAATTCAGGGGCCACAGCTGACCAGCTGTGTGGCTGTGAACCAGGGCCTTGGCCTCGGCGAGTTCATTTCGCTCATGTCCACATGGGAACAGTGACATCACTTTGCAGGCTGTGGTGAAGCTTACGAACAACGCAACTACACACCCAACCAATAAGAGGTGCCCAGTCAACCGAAGTGACTGTATTAGATTGCTCCTCCCTCCCCTGTGATAGCCCTGGGAGCAGTTCATGATTAGCCCCGCATTACGTACTACAGAATGGCTGGATGTCTCTGAGCCTCAGTTTCCCCAATTTAAAAGAAAATGGTAATACTTGTTTTGCAGGGTTACTAAGTAAAATCAAGAACATAATAGACTCAGCAAGGTGAAAGTCATGCTTTTCTTCTTCACCTGTCCCCCTGGGCTGCAACCCCATCCCTGCCTATTCTCACTTCCTCCCAGATCCCACAAATGGTGGAAACTGGAGAAAGCATAGCTCTGTATTTTCAGTAGTAGAGATCCTGTTATTGGATATTTGTACAAACAACAACCTACTGAAACCAGACTTACGACTTGAATTAATAATAATAAAAAAAGAAGTAGTTTCTGCAAGTTCTAAAAATATTGCTCAGGAAAAAAAGCCACCCAGACCCCTCGCGCCCAGTGAGGTAAGCCCCGGCTCTCAGCTTAGTAGCTGCTGCTAATTCCCTTTATGCCAACAGGAACGTTAGCCAGGGCAAGGGTATTTTTAACTGGTCTGAACAAACCCATCTTCATCTGCATCCAGCAAGATGTAACCTTAGCAACAGTGTGTATTTTGGGACTGCTTTTCATTTAATGCAAATGAAGCCCCACTGATACACCCGGAATCTGATGACACAGAACTCAGCGTGACCAATGCCTGCGTCTGTGGCCTCCAAGTCTCGTGCCTGCCCCACAAGGTTCTGATCTCCCGTCCCTAGCATCCACCAGCGGGGCCCACGCAGAAATGATTTCCGAGCACTAACTGTTCTTGTTTACTTTCCTCTAAGTCACGTTTGTGTAACTGTCACTCCTGCTGTCAATGGTCTGAAGTGTGGAGAAGCTGGATATTGTCGTGGAAAGAGCTGAGGTTCAGTAAGCAGAGAATTAGAAACGTGTCTAAGCATCTGAACCACAGCGTTATCTATGAACTAGAACAATGGTTCTCAACCTGTGGGTTGCGACCCCTTTGGGAATTGAACGACCCTTTCACACGGGTCGCCTAAGACCAACAATTACATATTGTTTTTGTGATTAACCACTATGCTTTAATTATGTTCAATTTGTAACAATGAAATTGGGGGTCAGCAGCCTCTAGCCCAGCGGTTCTCAACCTGTGGGTCGCCAGCCTGTGAGTCGTGACCTCTTTGGGGGTCGAACGACCCTTTCACACGGGTCGCCTAAGACCAACAATTACATATTGTTTTTGTGATTAACCACTATGCTTTAATTATGTTCAATTTGTAACAATGAAATTGGGGGTCACCACAACATGAGGAACTGTATTAAAGGGTCGCGGCATTAGGAAGGTTGAGAACCACTGAACTAGAGGCAACCATTCACTTAATAATTTTCCTCCCCCGTAAAGCTGTGATTATTAAATAACGTACAATATGGAACGTGATTTGTAGAGAAGTAAAAGGAACATCGATGTGAGGACGCGCCTTTGCAATTAGTGGCTCTCCATCCTGCCTCCCATGACTCCTGGGATGTAAAATTGGTGGCACCGAATGGGATCAAGGTCTCCTTTACAGAAGTGGAAATGGAGATGACAGAGCGGACCTCCCGGCAGACAGGCCCTCCGCTGTCTGTAGCCAACACCTGGTTTGCGTTGCTCGAGCAATGTAGCCATGGACGTACGAGGGATTATTGTCTATGTGGGAGAACAAGACATTCTCATATTTCACCCAAAGTAGAGCAACCAAAACACCTGAGTAACAGAGGGCGTGGCCAGTCCTGTTGGAATAGCTGCAGTTCCCCAGCACTAGTTTCTCAGCCTTTTGCCTGCCATTGCCATGGCCAGCTGTGCTTCAACCCTGTCCATTGTGCACTGGAATAAGCGATTACATGAGTTATTACACTGTCAAATAGTCAGACAATGATTCCATTGTCAAACTGCGAGCATGACTCACCCAGTCAAAGGATCACACTTGGTTAAATCCATGGATAAACCATGGATAGGAAAGAAGGGCTCAAGAGTAGAAATTTGAGTGCATGTAAAGAACTCTATGTGTGTGTGCCTGTTTTTCGAGCTGGGTGTGTCTCATTGTGTGTATGTGTGTGTCTAGGTTCATGAATCTGGGCATGTGACCTTATGAACTAGGGTTCGTAGGCAAGCATAGAATTGTGTGAGTTCATATGATGTTTCTGTGTTACTAAACGTATGTATGCGTCATTTCTGTGTCTTTGTTGTTGTGTATAGCAGGAAGGGAGCAGCTGAGGATTTGGCACCATTTCCTTGTTCATTGAAGAAATATTCACTTAGGGAATGAGCAAACCAGACTTTGAGTCTCTGAGGTCATTGGCTCAGTCAATGGAGGAAATCACGCCCAACAGAGATGGAGAAAAGCTGGCTTTGCTTGTGTGCCTGGACCAGCACGGTGGCAAAATTCTTTGTCCCTGAGTGCTCAGGTGGCAGCTCTGGGGCCCAGGGAAGCCTTTAATGATCTCCAAGGTCATACACAGTATGCCACACAAGGTTTGGTCTTTTCCTTTCTGCTTTTGGTAGGTCTCACTCGTTCCCAGGAGGGATACCATCTGGTGTGCTCCTACCAGTGCAGTTCTAGATAGCATGGCCCTGGCCCATCAGTTCAGTTTTCACTCCCCACAAGGTAGGCCCTAGGATGAGTTCAAAGGCTTATAGGACAGCCCCACTCGTTTCACACTGTGTTTTTATAGTTAGGAAAATAGGGAGTATCCCAGTGGGTGTCCAAGTGGTAGTTTTCAGTGTTCTAAGGAACAGAAAGAAAGCTCAATATTTCCACTGGCTGATGCTAGAGAATTCAGCAGAGATGATGCCTGCCTAGTTCTTTCTGGGTAGGAGAAAGAAGAGCAGCACATCCCAGAAAGGAGGCATGCCCTGCCCAAGGCCCTCAAGGATAAATTGTGGTGGAAACCCAAGTCTCTCAGTTCAGGATCCTTCAAAAGCCCCCTTCCTCTGGGCAGCCTTCTTGTGGTGATTAATGTTTCATGTCTGTTTGAATGGCCACAAGGTGCCCAGATTAAACATTACTTCTGGGAGTGCCTGAGAAGGCATTTCTGAATGAGATCAGCGTTTGAATCAGGGCTCAATGAAGCAGATGGCTCTCCCCAGTGCTGGTGGGTATCACCTACTCAGTTGAGGGCCTGAATAAAACTCCAGGCAGAAGAAAAAATGCACCTTTTTCATCCGTCTCTTCTGCCCTTAGACTGGGATTTGTACCATTGGATCCCCTGATTCTCAGGCCTTGGGACTCAGACTGGAATCACACCACCAGGTATCTTGGGTCTCCAGCACGTAGACAGCAGACTGTGAGACTTCTCAGCCTCCATAATTTCGAGGCCAATTCTGTGTAATAAATCTCCACATCTCCCTATAGCTATAGGTTCTGTTTCTTGAAGGACCCTAATACACTCATTGAACTCTCTTTTCCCAGAAAGCTGACTGAACTCCTCCTGATTTGCCCTGGGGGTTTCTGGAGCATTTGGAGTTTAATTGCAAACACATTGGGCAGCACTTTCCAGCTCACGGGCACTTGGGCCAGCACTTACTCTTGTGTGATCTTCACACATGAGATGTGTTATAGCACTATTCTAAAGACAGAAACTGAAGCTCTGAGAGGACAGCAAGGGGCAAAGCCAGATTCAAAGGCACGCGTCCAGGCATT
>NW_006293779.1:11824991-11832383 GCF_000327345.1 Myotis davidii | reverse complement strand
TCCTGACCTGAGCATGGCTAACGTCTCTCACTCGGGCTGTGTGCCCGCACGCTAGGAGGTTCCCAGGGCAGGGCTCCGTCTTGCTCCTCCGAGCAACCTCACACTTCACTAGCCCTGGCTTTGTGTCAAGGGTTGAGTTCCTCAGGAACCAGACCTAAAAGTGAGGTTAGTGAGCAGGAAGCTCACTGGGAAGTCCCCACAGGACCAGCACCTGTGGGAGATGAAGGAAGTCGGACTGGGCAGATGGGGGTGTTGGACTACAGTGTAGAGACAAGAAAGGTCTCAGCTGATGCTGCAGGCAGCTCTGGAGCTGGGATGTTCCTTGAGCTGTTTTAAATAGAGGAGAGGAGCAGGGCCTTCCCCCGCACCTGTTATTAACCAGTCATTGGATGCGGGCTGCCTCCAGGAAGGGAGTGACCCTGGGCACAGCAGTTCACTCTCAGGAAGCGCCCTGCAAGGACTCAGGGAGAGGAGCTCAGTAAGAGCCATCTGCCAGCCACACTCCCCGAAGCTGGGGGAACGAGTGACTCAGCCTTTGGGGGGATCTGGGTGACACACTACAGAACAGCCAGGAAGCGGTGTGAACTTGACTTTTCTCTGTCACATGCGTCCCTGTTCTCTTACCAAGTGAGTCTTCCTGACACATGTTTAGTTTTTCCTGCACTGGCCATCCTACATCTTCCAAAATCGCTGCCCTCTCTGCCTGTCTTCCTGCTGGGATCACGCTTTGGATATTGCCTCAGGGTGTGCATGTGTACGTGTGTGTGTGTGTGTGTGTGTGTGTGTGTGTGCATTTCCCAGCCACATCTACTAAGGCTCATTTCTGTGTTGGTTTCTCAGGCAGGAAACTGTATTTCCTGGCCACCCTGAGTGGATGAGGAGCTGGATGGTGATGCTGGCATCCCAGCCCTGGATTTGCTCTTTTCTGTACTCAGAGCATGTCTGGGCTCCAAACTTGTGACCTGGGGTAACAACTTGTTCCGTGAAACTCACAGAGCTGAGCCTCCACCTAATGGGGAGAACACCCCCAGGTCAGGCGGGTTCGAGGCCTCCTGTGCCCTCTGGGACCTCTCTGGGGGTCGGACCCCAGCCAGGAGGGTGGCCGGCTGGTGTGGCAGCAAGGAATTCCGAGGACAGACGCTGAGGCCGGCCCAGGCCCGCTCTGGAACAGTGTTCCATTCTCCACAGGGGCAGCGGCCACACTGTGGCAAGTTCGCTGGGACTCTCCCTTGTCCCTGAATTCAGGCTCTGGGGAAATTGATGAACTAGGATATGAACCCCGCCCCCCAATAGTTCTACAACTGGACAGGTTTCTCCCAGAGACATGCAGAGGCCCTGCTGTGAGCCTCTTTCCTCCTCAGGAGTTCAACCACGTGCATGGCGCACACCTTCCAATGGGCGTTGGGCCCCGCAATCTGGCCAGACTGCAGCCTGGAACTTGGCCATGGTCTGGGCTGCCTTCCAGTCTAATGGGCTGTAGGAGGGAGCTGGTGGCTGCCTAGCTGGGCAATTTCAGGGTCTTCAGAAAGTCTCTCTAGCTTTTGCCATGAGCTCCCCGCTGGTTGATGCCAGAATTCCCCTGCAGCAGATGAGTACATTGTTCCAGTGTAGCTCAGACCCGGAGAACATCATTGAGGATAAGTGGGGACAGTGTCCGACCTTTGGTTGGGGCCTGGGTCAGAGGTGTGGCCCTTCCTTGGACCTGGATAAGCTGTGTTGGGGAGGAACAGAGGGTGTGAGAGCCTGATGTGGAGAACACTATAGATCAGGACAGAACCAGGAGCTGGAAATAACATCAAGCCAGAGTGTGTCAACTTACTAACATGGTCTCAATCTGGCTGCCATGTGACCTCGGAAAGGTCAGACAGGGAGTGACATAATTTCGCAGACCTAAGTGTGGGCCTGGGAGTGATGGTGGGCCCTCGGGCTGCACTTCACCTTGTGCTCACGGCAACACCGTGAAGTGATGAGTTCAGGTTCTCTCTGGGGAAGTTGGCTGGGAAACACCCTTTGCGCCCTCGTTTGTGGAATGGATCACCTCTCCTGGAGTCAGATGAGGCTCCCAGAGCAGGTGACATCGGAGCTGCGGCTTAGGAAAGGGGTTAGGAGTTTGACAAACAGCTCTTTGTTCCAGTCCTGCTCTCGGCTGGGGAGTTCCCAGCAGAAGAAGACAGCGCCCATCATTGATGGAGCCATAAGCCACAGTCCCCTTCACTGAACAGATCAGTAAGCAGGAGATTCTAGAAGCTAGAGCTGGCAGAGAAACAGAGCTTTGAAGTTATAAAGGAGAGGAAGAGTGTGGCGCAGGCGGAGAATGTAGACAAAGATGAACGTGAAGATGTCATGCTCCTTGAACGTAAAAGATGATGATGTTGTTTTATTGAGCTCTTCCTTATTTCTTTTTGCTTTTCTATCTGCAGTCTGAAATCCCATAAAGAGATCAAGGGAAGGTTGCATGGCTAGAATGGTTCTGACTCCTTGATACAAGCCCTTGCTTGTGTTTCTTAAAGGAAACAGGCAGTGACCATGGCCTGCGGGAAAGGGCCTGGGCTGGGGCCAGCAGCCAGTGGCCTGGTGAGCTCGCCATGTGCCCTTGGGCAGGCGCCTTGCCCTCTCTGGGGCTCTCTTTGCAAAATCACACACTAAACTATCCTTCAGTTCCGTCCCTCTATGGGTCTATTTTTACCAAAAATCACACTGACTCCCACACAGTTTGCCATACTGACATTTGTAGCTACACAATCTTCCCAGTACCAGGAAGAAAGCATTTGGGAGGTGTCAGCTTGTCAGAAATGACTGGCAACCAGGGGGATCCACACCCATCCCCCAAACCGGCTGGGCCATGGGGGTGCGGCAGGCTGAGCAGGGAGCCTCCCACACCGATGCTCTGGCCCGTTCTCGCTGACTCTGCCGCGTGTTCTCAGGGACAGAAATAGAATCCGTCTGTCACACAGCAAGTGCACGCCTGGGAGGATGGGGTGTGTACGTATTTTTTAATTTAACTTACTTCAGCTAATTCTCTGTTAAAGAAAATAATTTCTGAAGTGGAGGGTGGGGGCCCTGAAAAGCTGTCGTCTCCCTGCTAGACGAGCCACTGAGCACAGCGCCTCGGTGTCCGCAGCCAGAGCCGCTGCCAGGGATGCTGAGTGCACGTCCTGCAGGGAGGTCCCGGACTGCACGGAGGAGCTCACAGACCTCCAGGTGGAAAGCTCACTCGGATGCGAGGGATCGTCAGGTTGTTAGATGTGCCTTCCCACATCATAGAGTCAGGAATTCTCAAGAGCTCAGCTAACCTGGCAGCTCTGAGCTCATGTGGCCCGCAGAGCAGAGACCACGATGCTCTGAGACCGCACCTCCCACCCAGGAGGTCTTTTCCTCAGCCCTGACCTGGGCATCCAGCTGCCTCATCCACCCTCAGAGGTCCGTCCACACAGTGGCCAGTGGGCTTCCTTGTGTCCTAATCTGATCTCACTGAGGAAACTACCAGCAACTTGAAAGCCCCTCGATAGGAAGCCAATCAGGAGTTCAAGTGCACACTCCCCCTTGTATCAGCGGCAGAGCCGTGGACGGGCCTTTTAGACCCCTCTGAGCATTTGTCGTCTGTGAACTGGAGATCATGGTGCCATGTATCTTCCCAATCTTGTGAGTTACTGTGCACATCACATATCACACGGGCTGAGCAGAGGCCTGTGGCTGCTGTGTTCATGGTGCCAGACACTTGTGTCTGAGGAGGGATAAGAACAGCACCTGGTGACAACCATGGGGAGCAAGCGGTGGTCTGCAGAATAGGACACTGGAAATGTGAGCAGGCAGAGGAGGCAAAGTCTTCTGAAAGCGTTTCTTGAAGTAGACCCACATCTAGGGGCCTCCCCTTCCCAGAACAGCCTGTAAGTCAGGTCCTCAGGCACAGAAGCTTCCCATCCTGCTCTCCTCTCCCCAGGAGCCCACGGGCCACAGCCCCAGCTCACACCCAGGCTGCCACACACCTTCTCTCAGACGTTTCTACCCACTGTGGACGCAGGGACAAGGTGGACTTAGGCCCCAGGTGGGCACGATGGGGATCCGGAGCTGAGCAGGCGTGGCCCTCACCATTGTGAAATCTCCTAACAAGCAAGTCGCTACCAGACCAGAGGGATCCTGGGGAGCCCATTGCTGAGCTCAGACATGACATTGGGGAACAGGCAACAGCGAGCATCCAGAGCAACTCGCTACTTCCTTTCGTCCACACAACAGCTCTGTGAAGATCTTCACATCCATTTTCCTGATGAGGAAACTGAGGCTCAAGACGGGTAGTAAGTGGCAGAGCCTGAATTAGAAATAAAGTCTTCCAACCCCAGGTAATGTGCATTCCTCACAGACCAAGCTGTTTCTAATGCTGTGCTGGGTGAGAGGCCGCTGGTGAATTCTGGGATGAGGATAGTGGAAAGGGAGCTAACAGAGGTCTTGTTCTGCCTGGGATAGAAGTTATTCAATAAATGAACATGAGTCAGTGGGGAGGCAGCGTTTTCTCCCTGGAAAACAGGGTGTAATTCTGCAATTAGCGGTTCCAGGAAAAGTGGGCGGCAACTCCTCGGACATCTAAATTGCTTCCTTCCGGTGAGCATGGACTGCAGCTGTGCTCCGGGGCGGGCTTTCTGGCAGGACCACTTTGGAACCCACCCGCAACTTTGGCCACAGGCTCCTAATTGAGGTTCCTTCCTCTCTTTTTTGATTCCACTTTACCTCCTCCTCCCAGCCATCTCAGTGACATTTACTTTAAAAATATAAACATATATGTGTACATATGTATGTGGATATAATAATGTCACCTCCCGGATTAAAATATTTCATTGGTCTCCTAGCTGCAGAAGTTAGGATGGATGGCGGGATGTCTTAGCTTGAGTCGTCCCCAAAGCAGACTCTGAGACAAGGCGGCAAGGTGTGGCTTTTGGCCGGAGAATGTTGGTAGTGGGGCCATTAGGAGATACTGACCCCCAGAGGTGAAGCCTCAGGAAGGGGAGGTATGTATGTGTGTATGTATGAGGGGCACAAACATGTCTGAAGAACGGAAGAGAAGAGGCCGCCAGAGGAAGGATTTAAAGCCCCTGTCTTTGAACTCAGCTTGATTTCCGACGTACTTCCTATTGGAGCTATTCTTTGGAGCATGCAAGACCCTGACTTCCCGGAACATCAATAATGCAACATGGAAACTGCAGGCCTGTCCCTGAATGAAGACAATGGGTTGAGGGAAGGAAGCCCCTCCTTCATCACAGTGGTCGCAAACAGGGCCTGTGGTCAGAACCTCGCGTGGAACTGGATGCTCGACCTTTTGAGACGTGACCGCAGTTTCCATTCTCTTTTTGGCTAGTAACACTACTAGCCGTGTATGTGGATTAAAGTGTACTTAGTCATCGCACAGACAGAAACACAGCCATGGACGTTTTGCAGAGGAATCACGTAAGCTCAGTAACTCTCAGAATAATTTTGCCATCCTCATACTCCTGAGGGGCACGGTACCCCCAGATCAGTCACAGGGAGTCGGTGCCCACGTCTCCAGTTTCAGCGGGGCATACATCTCTCAGCGCTTGAGTCAGAATCTGGGGGAGAAAGAGCAGAAGGCCCAGGTGGTGCTGCTGGAGCTCCAGGAGGCAGGATCCCTCACTGTCTTCTAGTTCAAGCAGAGCCTCAGCGCTTCCCTCTGCCTAAACAGAACTTTCAGCCCCTTCCCAGGCCTCCTAAGCCTCAAGCTAAACTCAGCCCTTCACAGCCCTCAAGGCCCAGGTGCAGTTCCCCTGCCTCTGAGAAAGCACCAGCCCCACCCGGCTGAGGAGACCTCTTCAATGTGCTAGCTCGTCCTTTGTTCTGTATTTGACCCTCTGAGTGCTTGTTCCCCACCAGGCTGAGCTCCTGGAGAGGACTGCCAGGTTTTATTCGCCTCCGAAGCCCAGCACCTCGCATGGTGCTGGACACAGGGTAGTTCCACAGTGAAAGCTTACAGGTGGAATGAATGGAACCTAGTAAATGAATGGTGTGGTTGGATAAAACAGTCTTTCCACCTCTGAGCATTCAGGTTTTAGGACATGTGAGTTGCTGCAAATTACTGTCATTTTTCCATAACTCCTCGCATGCGGGGAGCATTTCAGAATCATATCCTCTCCTCGCCGCCATCCTGGAGCGGACGATCACTATTCTGCTGTGAGATGCCGGAAAACAGGCGCTAGAGAGGAACGTGACGTGACTGAGGCCACAAGTTGGGACAAGGATGAGGCACTCGGGCCTGGAGGCAGGGCCTTTTCCATGTCATCACATCTGATCTTTCAATGGTTTGCATATCCTTTGTGCCTTTGGGTTTGTCCAGCATTCCTCTGTAAGAGCTAAGCTGGGAACACCACTACCAACGTCCAACGCCTGCCTCTTCTGAGTCTTTTGGAGGGACCCTGCTTTCCTTTATTAGAAAACCCAACAGGAACTGTTATTTCTGAGATGCCCACCAGTTGGCCTCTCAACACCTCACATTTCCTGGTTCCGTTCTGGAAGCCACGCTGATCCAGAGGACTGCGGAGCTTCCTTTAGAAGCTTGGGGCAAGATTGATTGGCAATCACTGCCCGGTATCCATCCTCTTAAAGTAGAATGCTAGAATATGCTTTGTTCTATTTTTTAATAGATTTTTTAAAAAAATCTCATTTCCCACTCCTCTCTCCTCCTCTTCCTCCTCCAACTTCTGCTCCTCTTCCTCCTTCTGCCCATATATTCCTGGAAACATTTTAAAGCTCCTCACAGATATGGGCAATTTAAATTTATTTACTAAATCATCCTTTGCTTTATAATAAAAAGTAACGCATATTTTTCTTTCTACAAAAGCTGGCTAAAGTCCCTGGCTAGAATACAAGGAACCCGTATTCTAGTCAGCTCTCCAGTCATTGATTTTGTGACTTCAGAGAAGTCATATAATCTCTCAGTTCTCTTGTTGATCAAGTTGCATTCTCAATTATTTATTTACAAGAGTACTAGTGAACAACCAGCAGGCAGGGCCAATATCTTGTTCAAATTTGTGACCTCAACACTTAGTACAGTTTCCAGCAAATATTTGGCTGGATTCAGTGGGGCCTTGAGTGCCAAGTAGAGTGCTGGGAAGCGATTAACTGCAGAAAAGGGACACCAAGTAGCCTGGCTCTGTCTGATGAAAGGTGGTGTGTGTGTCTGTGTTTGAACACTTGGGTGAACAGGTGGCATTTTTTCTGAATGGAGGACATAGAGAGGTGAGGAAGCTATGAGTGGCAAAAACCCAGGGCAGAGAGTGGATCATTTAACACTGGGATCTGACATGGGCCTAAAGCCATTGACTCTAAATTCCCTAATCAAATCCCCAGTAAATACCTTAGGAATATCCATGATCTTAGCACCACTGTGGC
>NW_006293779.1:11817138-11824620 GCF_000327345.1 Myotis davidii | reverse complement strand
GCCAGCGTGAGACCTTTAAGGTGCACACCCGCTTTCTTATACAGGGATTTGGGGCGGGGGGCACTTTAAAAACTCAGCTTACTGTGCTTCATCTTCTCAGAGTCTTTCTGCTTTGACCATTTTCCCTCATGGAACAGGAAGGTGTAATAACAAAAGCAAAACCACACAATTCCTGTGAGCTTCACAACTTCTAAAGAATAATAATAATAATAAACCCACTACAAGTCCTTTCTCCTAGCATCAAAGTAGTTTTTTCATAAAAAATGACTGAGGTTTCATCCCTTTTTCTTACACTTCAGAAGATTCTTTCCCGGCACCATTTTGTGCTATTTCCCATGTGTTTATTTTCTGTGGAGCACGTTTCTGCACAGGGAGTTCTACTGGTTGTCGGACTCACTCCATCCTTCTTGACTGGATCTCACCAGGGTTTTACTCTGAGTGGGCAATCTACTTTAAGTGTCATTATTTGACCCTGTGGCATCTGAGGACCCACAGCAGAAGAATGCAACCATAAATATTGTTCTGTAGCACTGCAAAGGGGAATCCCTTTTTTTTTGCACAACTAGACACCCTTCTCATGACACAAATAAACTATCCATGTCAAAACAAAAATAGATCTGAGACTACCTATGGCCCAAATAAGGGAGAGAAATTTCGCTGAGAGCATCCCTAATTTGAACCCAAGTGAATGTAATTCCTGGACAGAATGCTTTCAGATAAAATGAAATGAGCATTGCATTTCTTCTGCCTATGGAGTGAGCACTGGCTATTGAAACATGCTCACTCATTACTCAGCTATCAGATGAGAGCTGGCCATGGGTTGGCAAAACTGGTAAACTGGAGGAGTATGTTCTCATGGTGCTGGCCTTGGAGTCCCTGAACAGAGACCCCACACTCCTTTAAGGCAGTCAGTGCCCTGACCCTGTAACAGAGTAGGGTTCAGTCATTTTGAACTTAGCAAGACTTTGAGCTATGGCACACCTTCTCCCAACCCTCCCTTCTCATTGAGCCCCTTCCTTCTCAAAGGTCAGCGTGAAAGGTGGACTTCACATCTTACAAGGACCAGTGACCACAGCTGGAAGCCCTGTCTTCCTCTGCCTGGGACCTCACTGTGGAGGGGCTTGGCCCTCATATTCACCCTCACCATTTCTGGACTTTACTTTTCCAGGTCCATAATCTCTTCCTAGAGCTGCTAAGAGCTCTGCGTTCTAATCATTTCTCTGGCACTCCCTTGCCGTGACTGATTCTGGGTAATTTCCTTCTTTCTTGGCCATGATTTCTCCCTCTGAATTTCAAAGCATCTTATATTTGATGCTCTACTTCAAAGCAAAAAAACAAAACTCAAGTGAAAAATTCAATATTTCCATAATGATTTTCCAACCACAGAGGAAGAGGTTCTATATGCTTGTTTTGTTGGAAGCTTGTGTCTATTGAGACATTAGTTGCCTTGCTACCCACAGGGTCCTTCCAGTCCCCTCTGAGTCCAGGTTCACATCCGAGCCACCAGAAAGCGGGCGCTTGCAAGGCCACTCAGAATAAAGATTTATTTGTGCTTCCCTTCGGATGAACCTCATCCTTATCACTCACAGGACATCTTGGGCCATCACCAAGGGGAAATTCCAAGTCTGCTGGATGCCTTCCTGCTCATGACACAGGGGCAAGGCGAAGCTCCGAACAGTCCCTGGCGCCTGCCTCCCCTGCAGCCTCACACCCCTCCCCCTGTTGTGTGTGTGAAATGCAGGCTCCGCGCTTCACATACACATGACTTGTAGTTTTCCATTGTCCGTGTTCTGGACGGCCTCTGAGCTTGCAGATCCGGGTCTCCCTTTCATCTGCAGGTCTTCCATTCATCTTCAAAAAAAGGCACCCCATCCCCTGAGAAGCCTACACACCTTGTCCCTGCTTTGAGGGAGATGTTCCATCATTTCCCCCCTTGACATTCATTTGTCTCCTGTTCGTTTTATTATTTATTTAATATATATAAACACACTTTAAAGAATAATAAGAAAACGAACACCCAGATACCATCCTCTGGCTTAATTACCAACATTTTGGAAAGCTTTTGTGGGCCTTTCCCTAATTCCATTCCCTTCCCTTTCCCCCAGAGGTCACCACTCTCCTGAATTTTTAAATCCTTTTTTGTTTATTTCTGTTGATTTGGGCCATATTTGTTTGCATACTTAGGTAACATAATACATGGTTTTGTCTGTATTTGAACCTTATATACACAGAATCAAGTAAGTTGTATTCTCCTGACTTGTTTTTTTATTCAACATCATTTCTTCTTCTTTTTTTGTTTTTGAGATTCATCCATGTTAATGCAGGAGGATAAAGTCCATTAGTTCTGTCATGGCTGTATAATATTCCACTATAGAAATCGTTCCAATTTATGTATCCATCCTCCTGATGAGAAAGTATTTTTTATAAGAAATGCTCAGTTTTAACGTATTTCCTGATATAGATTGCAAGTGTCTTTAAAATAAAAACTTAAAAATGGTAGTGTTGTGTCCAAAAATATGCCCATTTCAATTCATTGGGCAATGCAAAATCATTTTCCAAAGTGATTATATCAATATATCCTTTCTTCAGTTCCATTGGAAGTGTTCAGTGTTTTGTCTCCCCCCCCCCATTCCTTCCTCCTTTTGGATTGATTTATACCCCTGCCCCATACCTCAATTTTCTTTAATTAGTGTGAAAATTATACCTACATATCCCTATTTATATACTATGCATACTTATCTTAAATTCTAAACTTAGTCAATATCTTTAACTTCTTCCAAATAGTACCAGAACTTTGTAACATTAGCAGCCCTCTGGACTCCAACAGCTACCTTTTTGCCCTGAACCAAAGAATCCTAAACAACTTAAAACTTCAAAGGGAAACAAATATTTGTATGGTCCCTTCTCTTACACTCATTGTGTAGGGTATGTAGCATGGCTAGGTGGTCAGGGACTGAGGCCACATGTTCAGTCTCACCCTGTCACCTTGGGCCAGTCATTCCCTGACTGAAGGCCTGTTTCCTCATCTGTACAAGGGGGGAGGGTATAAAATGCTCTCTAAAGAGCCTCTTGGCTTACCAAGACTAGGCATCTGTGACTAAGAACTTTCTACTTCCTGGTTCTATTATTATAGGTCATAATTTATCGGTTATTATATCATTTGCTTGTAGAAATAATAACTTTTTTTATTACTGATGAGTAATATCCCAGGAGTAATACACTTGAAAAATCATCCACATGAAGACATACCCCCGGAGACTTCTTCCTGTGGGTGGATCCCACTCTCCTAGTTCCTTTGCTTGGTCTTGGGGGCTGCCTCTAGAATCCTGAGTTTTTGCAGGTTGCTTTGGGAGACCCGGTCAGAACTAATTCTTCCATATCATCACAACATAGAACCATTTCATTGATTCTGACACCCAGGAACAGCCTAGGCCTGGGGGCCTGTGGAATTTAGATTTTCCCCAACATTTCAGATCATCCTTAGTTCCTCTGTCTCAGCTCTTAAAAACCGAGTTCTGGGGTCCCTGGGACTGATTTCTGAGGCTTCAGTGTCCTAGTTCCCTCACAGACACACTAAAAGCAGCTTTCCCGCTTCCCCTGCCCCCACTGGCCCAGTTTCTCCAGCACGCCTTCCATTCCTCATTCTGACAGATTATCTCACTTCTTCAGAGCTTGTACGTCTCATACCGTAGGGGCCAGAGCCACCACTTTGGGGTGTTTTGAGGATTTTTTTGGTATGAAATAGTTTCAGGCTCCCGAGTCGTGTCAATGCATTCTACTGTAGAGGCGTCTCTGATAAACAACGTGGAATCTCGCCTGTGTTTCATGAGAGTTGGGTTTCCCGGCTTGATTTGTCAGCTTCACACAGAGGAAGGCATTTAGGAAGAGCTGAATGCGTGTGATTCACATGGGAATCTGGGCGATGTGTGCCCGGGGCCCTCCCAGGAAGTGAAGACGATGGGGTGCACCCGGCCTCCCTGGAGACCAAGGCTCCTCTGTTTGCTGAGGATGGAGCGAGAGAGTCACCGGCTTGAAAATCCTGAATTATGTGCCCCAGTCTGCATGTGGGCTGGTGCCCGGATGCTCAGCTCCCTCCTCTGGTTAGCTTTGCTCTCTGCATCCAGGGCAGAAAGATCCCGGCGGGACTCAGAGTGGGGATGAGCTGGACTGGGCATTGCTGCCATCGATGCGTGGGCACCATGTGCTGGACACTGGATTGGGGCTTTGCCGACACAGTTCCCTTCAAACCTCACAGTTCCTTCATTCAAGAAATACTTACTACACAGCTTCCAGGCATCACGGTGGGTAACGGGCATACACGGATTATGAAAATGGTTAAAACCACCAAGTCCCAGTTCCCCACAAAGTGTACACTCTGTGTGGGAAGGTACACAGACAGTAATTAAGCGCATAAACAGATGTTGTGTGTTGAGAAGCACAACAGGAAAGTACAGGGGCAAGGAGACAGAGTGGGGCAGCAGGTGTGCTGGCTCATGTAAAACTGGAGAAGGCCTCTGCCCAGATGGCACTTTGGCAGAGACTTGGCGGAAGTAAAATGGGGGAGTGAGGGCTCAGGGAGATGGAGCAGCAAGCGTGAAGGCCTTGAGGCGGGGCTGGGTGTGTGTATTTGAAAAATAGTCATTATCCTGCAAAGTCATTTCTCTTCTTCCCTCTTTATAGATAAGAAGTCATCGGCATCGTAAGGCCAAGCAACTTGTCCGAGGCCACAGACCTGGCGGATGGGAGTGTTGCCACTTCAGCCTGAGTGTCTCTGACTGTAACGCCTTTGTTCTTTCCGTCACACGACCACGTTCCAAGACAGCAGTCGGTGGTGGTGAAAGAGAGTGGGGTGACTCTGAGTTCATCACCTGCCTCCCCCTCCAAGAGAAGGTCCCTGGGTCCTGCCTCCATCCATCCATGGAGGGACGTGTATATGGACTGAGCAGTGACTGTTGCCACCTGGGCAGCAAGGGAAACTCAGTGGCTGAGCCACCTGCTGTCTCTCTCAGGGACAGCTGAGTGAGAGGGACACAGTCAAGCCTGGGGAAAGGCAGAGGGGGGAGTTCTTACTCAGCCTGAGGAGCTGGGAAGGCAGTGGAGGAGCAGGGTAAGGGCTGGGTTGGTGAGTGGGAAGAGGACACCTGCCTCTGGGTTGGTGCCTGCTCAGCTTTCCCATCACCCTCACCTTGACCGTGGCCATGACAGTTGCATTGGTTCATGGAATGTGGGTGGAAGTGACAGGTGCCCATGTGGATTTGAAGCTTCCAGAGTCATGGCGAGGCCCCACCAGGCTTGCTTTATCCCTCCACTCACCAGGAGAAGAATAACACCCAGGTGGCTGCTGGTCCCAGCATGAGTGGACACGTGGAGGACATGTAAGCCAAACCCACTGTCCAGGCCCAAGCTCAGCCAGGCCCAGCTGACCCGAGCCAGACCTGGCAGATGCCCGCAGTGTCACAGTGGACTTGTCCATGTGGGAATGTCGCAGAGCTCTTTGTTTTAATAAGGCCCGAGACCATGGGATTGTGTGCTACCCAGCATGATGCCAGCAGCATTTGAATAATGAAACTTCGCTCTCAATCACAGGTAAACTCAGCTAAGCCCCTCAACTGCTCTGAGGGGATGGGGCACATGATGGAAAGCAGCCTGAAAGAATATCAACTGCTCAGTTTCAAAGACGCCCCAGTTCAGGATCTTTGACATGGGGATCCAAGGACCGTGTGCCTGCAGATTGCACTTAGCTCAGTGCACAAGGAACACTATTGTTTAAAAGTGGGATTTTATGTTCCAATAACTGTTCCTTAGAGCGGGGTAGCTTCTTGCTTTCCACAGAACCCTGGAGCCTTAGAAGTGTTGTGGAGGGACCAGGCGTGGTCCGAGGGGGCCTGGGAGGCCAGGGATTCCAGACTCCCATCCTGGCTGCAACTCAAGAACCTTGACTTTGTGTTGTCGTTAATTTTTAGAGAGAGGGAAAAGGAGAGGGAGAGAAAGATAGAGAGAAACATCAATGTGAGAGGGAGACATCAACTGGCTGCCTCCTGCAAGTCTCCACCAGGGATTGAGCCTGCAACCTGGGCATGTACCCTGACCCGGAATTGAACCTGCAACCCTTTGGTGCCGGGGGCCTCCTGCTAGTTGTTCACACCACACATGGTCCACACTGGGCATTTCCTCCTGCTCATGGTTCCATCTCATTTCCTCCTAGTTATAGTTCATTGCTGGAAGGCGGCTTGGAGTGCCTCTGGCTTGAAACGGACCACCCATTAACATTATCTAGAGTGACGAAGTTTTTAAATAAGTGGAGTTGAGCTCCACTCTCAGGGATTCTGATGGAATGTCTGGGGGGTGGGGCCAAGACACGGGTATCTTTGATGCACTCACAGGTGATTCCAGGGTGCAGCCAGGGCTAGATGCTCTGCTCCAACCCCACATCCTGCTGCCCGCCCATTCCATCCAGAGGGAAACAACCGTGCAAGGCCCCAAACAGCAGCAAAGCCTGGCGGGGAAGCTAAGCCCTTCCGATTTCAAGCTCACTCTCTTCTCCACTGGGAGGCCCTCCCCAGCACTTCCCCACCAGCATCCTCCCTCTTCCCACGGCACGCAGTCCACAGCACAGAGAATATAAGCATCATTTAGTTGGAAAAAATCAAGACTGTTGGGCAGAGAACCTGAGATGTCCTGGGGGCTATTCTGGGGGCCCAATCAAATCATCGGGGGTCAAGAAATGTAAATATCATCAACTTTTCAGATTGTCCTTTGTGTTAGATTTAGTAACTCACCTCCCCACTCTCACCTGGATCCTGAATTTTGCATGGGGTGTGGACTGAGGTCTGGCCACCACCTTCCCACCACCCACATCGCTCACCCAGCATATCAGAGGTAACATACCTCAAAGGTTAACATTTTTAATACATCTGTAGGCAATTCCCAAATATATCATATTTTATCTTCTACCAGAGGCCTGATGCACGAAAATTCATGCAAGAGTAGGCCTTCCTTCCCCCGGCTGCCAGCACCGGCTTCCCTCCAGCACCCAGGACTCAAGCTGGCTTCCCTCCGGCCCGGCTTTGTCAGGAAGGACGTCCAGAATGACATCTGGAAGGTGTCTGGTCTAATTAGCATATTACCCTTTTATTATTATAGATTCTGCATTGTAGGCTTTTAAAACCTGATATGCCACTCAAAAAAAAAAAAATCAACCCCCACCCCACCAAAAAGGGATGAGTGTGGGGCATGACAGTTCAACTGGGGGGAGGGGCATTAAAAGTAATCCTCCCTTTTACAGCCTCTCACTGTGTTGTCGTCCCTGGTTACTGTTCTGCCTCTGTCTCCACAGAGACCACTCTGGGCTCTGTAACCATGGTGATAGGAGAAGATGGGAGCAGATGGGAGCTCTACTTCCAGAACTTAAACATCCTCCTATTGGGGACGTGTGTGGGGAATGAGAGAGAGGAGTCAGCAAGCTCCGAGGGAGGGAGAAGC
>NW_006293779.1:11806701-11817112 GCF_000327345.1 Myotis davidii | reverse complement strand
TCCTGCTGCCAAGTCTTCTCCTTGACCTCAGTAATGATTTATTCCCCGTCCTTGCCCTGCAGCTAGACCCCTCTAGCCAATAGCATTCCTCAGGAAATGGAGACAAAAGGCGTCTGTGACATGCAGACTTAAAGGCAATTTGTAAAACACATTCGAGCCTATTGTAACGATGCATCATTCGATTCGGAAAACAAGAGTCTGAAACCGGGTGGATTTAGGTCCAGTATCATTGTGGTGCATTGGGAAGGATCCAGCCAGGAAGGTGTGAAATTGGGGCTGTAGGTCTGGCTTAGTTACTCAGCCTCTGGACAGCCCTGGGCCAGTCCCTTCTCCCAGAGCCTTGGTTTATCTCTCTAGGGTTTTCGAAGCTATCTGCCGGCACTGAAATAGGTGGGGAGAAACCCTTACAGGATGTCAAACAGAGACTTTCTCTATCCATTTCTGCTGGGACCTCGAAGGTTGACCTCCATAAAATAGTGAGTGACAGCTCTGCAGAGCATGTGAAAAATGGCACGATCGTTTCTCCGGTCCTCAGCTTGAATGAAGGTTGGGGAGTGGACAGGGCCGGTTTCCTTGGGGAGCTTCAGTTTGCTGAGTGGTGCTCCCTGCCCACCTGCCTCCTCCATCCAGAGAGGGAGGGGGCAATGAACCCACCTGGAGAGCTTGGCCTGTGACCCTCCGGGACTTGGGGTGACCCATAGATGTGTGCCTGACTCACAATGGGGGGCATGGCTGAATGCCACCCTGGGAAAGAGAGAAGCTGTAGCCAGGACAAAGAGTCTGGGAGCTTTTATGACAGAAATAGAACTTTCTATTTTGGGTTATTTATTGAGGGCAACTGGGAACTTTATCCCCAGGTGGGAGGGGGTGCTGCCCGCAGAGCATGGGATGGGGAACGATAAGACAGAATGAAGCGGCTGGCTGTTTGCACCCTACGGGGCCAGCTCATCCACCCGATAGACGGGTCATGGGGTCATGGGCTGAACTGTGTCTCCTCGACATTTATATGTTGGAATCCTACCTGCCAGGACCTCGGAATGGAACTGTGTTTGGAGATAAAGGCTGCACAGAGGTAATTAAGGTAAAATAGGGCGTTAGCGTGGGCCCTGGGCCAATGGGGCTGGTATTCTTATGAGGAAAGAAAACGAGGACACAGGCGCACGGGGAGAGGCCATGGGAAGACCAGGAGAGGCGGTCATCTTTGGGCCCAGGAGCAAGCACCCCTGCTGACACCTGATCTCAAACACGTCTGTGTGCCAGTCTCCAGCCTGGGGCCCTTGGTCAGGGCACCCTCGCAACTCAGATGCCGGCTGGCTGCCGGCTGGGAGGACTGGGGCTTCAGGTGCCTGTCTGAAGAGCAGAGAGCCCCCAGACCCTGCAAAGGGGCTTCTCAGGTGTGAAGGGGACCAGAAATTTGTGGCTTTTCTATCTCCCCCCACCCCCGCCTCCTGAGTCAGGGCTGCATCGCCTCTCAGGCACCTGCGTCCTGGGGTCTGGAACCCTGGCGGCCCCGCTGCCTTGGGTTCAGATGTGCAGGTTGCGTGCTTTTCTCCTGGACCTCAGGCCTGGACGTCAATGTCACGGCAGGTTCGCTTGTAGATGGACGCGCCTGACCAAAACCAAAGCCAGAGGGAGCCTAGCGCCAAAGCCCTCCTCCCCGTGCCAGCAGCCCCGAGCACGGCTTTCCTGGTTCTCTTCACGCCGCTCCACCAACCTAACAAATCCGTCCGTCTGTCCTTCCTTCCTTTCTCTTGGACATGAGCTTCGGGGGCCATGCCTTTCACCTTCTTTGCCAACGCCCCTCAGGCCCTGCCTTGTTGTCTTTTTGTTGTGTCGCCCTTGGATCCCCCTGACAGCACCAGTGGGGCTGCCTGAGCCTCGTGGGGACCGCTGGGGACTTCACCCACTGTGCCTGCTGCTGCTGGAGACCCACGTGCCTCCAACCCCACCTGGTGCTTTCAAGAAACCCTTCTGCTCCTTGTCATGGTTTCCCGTAGGCTATTAAAGCCTTCCTGCCGATTCTCAAGCTTCCCACCTGCCACTTCCCACGGCTTCCCCGCAGATAACCTCCTCTCCTCCTTCACAGAGAAAGCAGGTGGCCCCGGCACCATCTTCCTCTGCTTCCTGCCTTCTCACCAGCAGACGGCTGACAGCCACTCCCGTCCTCTCCACGGCCAAAAAGAAAGCCCATCTTCCCGGATGTCTCAGACCTCATTCCGCGACTCTCACACTTTCCCCCCTGGTATCCACTCCTCCCCTGGCCTTTCAGTCTTTCTTCCTTGGATCTTCCCTTTCCTCTGACTCCTCCCCTCTTCTCTATGTCCACCTCTGGACACAGCCCCATCCTTCCTTCCCATTCACTGTGGGCAGCGTTGCGTGGGCCTTTTCCTCAGACAGGCACCATTGTTTGCCTCCTTCATGGGGTGTGTGGGGTCTTGGGGATCTGATTGTTGCTTCTCTCTCCAGCGTCACTTCTCTCCACTCACTACCTTGTGTACTCTCCCCGCTGCCAGCCCCCAGCTGCCTGTACCACGTGGGCAGCTCCTGACCTACACTTGGGAGGGCAGGGAGGGCTCCCAGAGAAAGCAGAAGTGAAGCTGGTACACGCTGTCCGCTGAGCTTCCAGCCCTGGGGGACTTACTCCCTCCACGGGTCATGCCATTCTGGGCCCACCCCTCCCGGAGCCCTTATCACACTGGGCCGTCATCTCCAGGCTGTTGTCTGGGTTTTCACAGACGGTAAGCTCCTTCAATATGGACTTTGGCCTCGATCACAGAGCTTTCCTAACAATTAGTGCACGGCCTGCCATAGGCTGAGATGGCTGTAAAAGGAAGCCATTCAGTGAACACTTTCTGCGTGTTAGCCACAGTGGGAGGTCCTCAGCCCTGGACTCATAAGGCAACATTAGCTGCTGTAACACATCGCCCTGAAATCCGGTGACTTCACACCGGAGTAACTTAGTTCCTGCTCCTACGAGGGTCAGCTGATGGGGAGTGAGGCTGGGGTCGGGGAGCTCGGTCCGTATGCTCAGGGAGCCAGGCTGAAAGACATTCTGCCATCCTGAAGACCTGAATGCCAAGGCCACTCTCTCACCAACTCCTGGTGGGTGGGCGGGGCGAGAGGGAGGATGGAGGAGCACATGAGAGGGTTTTACCAGCCAGGCTTCGACGTGTGACATTGCTCTCTCCCTAATTCTGAGTCTGGAACTTGACTTTATGACCCTGACACTATGTTAGAGGGTCTGGAAAATGGGCCCCTGCTGGGCTCCCACTCTCCGCAGCCTGCACCTTTTGCAGTCAGCCCTCAGCCACACCCCGGTCAGACTTAACCTTCCTCTAACCCTGCAAGGAAGGTAGCATAGGCCTCATTTTACAGAGAAAATGGAATCTGAAAGCTGTGAAAGGACTCACTTAACGTCACTTTACTATGTGGCAGAGCCTATGAGGCCAAGGGTGTGACTCAGCATGCCTTAGCGTTTCCATGGGAACCCAAGGCAGCAATGCTGCTTGGCGTTTCCTCCTGCTCTGGTCTCCTGCCCTGTCCTCTGGACCCCCTGTGACCTCTGCCCCAGGTGTCCCACCTCTGGCCACGGTGAGCACCATGAAGTCCCAGTTCTTTCTGGATCTTTCTCCAGGTTGTGGAAGCCCGTCATGAGTTTACCAGGTAAACTCACTCCTCGTATAGACCCAGGACTGTCTGCTCTCCGTGTCCCTGGAATCTTCTCTTCTCCGCCCAACATTCCCACTGAATCAGTACGTAAAAACACTGTAAAGGAATCAGGGACTCCGACAGCTGGAAGGGAGTTGGAGACCATCAGTTAAACCCTCTCATCTGTCAATTTGGAGAGAAAAAAAAGGATGCCTTAGACTCAGAGAATTTAAGTGACTGGTTGGAGTTTGCATGGCTGATTGTTAATAAATTGGGGACTATCAGCCACAGTCTTGACCTCTAGCCCATGGCAAGGAGAACCCTGGACTGCAATTTAGATCCCGAAGACTATGTTCTTCTTTTCTTGTGTTTTGGGAGACTGTGTGTGTGGCACGTTGCCCATGGACACCAGTGGGCGCCTGCCAAGGACAGAGCCCCGTGCTGGGCCAGGATCGGTGCTCTGTTGCTTCCCACGCTGCGGATGTGGCCATGGCCATGGAGCTGCAGAGGCAGGTGGGTGCTGGAAGCCCATCCTCTGGGGTGGACGCTGCCTGCCCTCCCGGAGGCCTCGCTGCTGGCCCGGCAGCCGGAGCCGCCCAGTGGTTCTGCAAAGAGTTCAGGAAGCAGATGGATCCAGCAGATGCGCCGCCGTGGGCCTGGGAAGGAGCCCTTCTCGTAGCCAGCGGCTGGCTTGTCTCCCGAGCCCCCACTGTGTCTGGTCAGGGTGAGTGTGGGGGGGAGAGGCCGCTGCCCCCGCTGGGCACACTGCTTCGCAATCACATTCTTCTGCCTTTTGGTTCCGGCCTCTTCTGGTCTGTTCTGCTGCTTCGCTGGGGCCAGCCACTCCTGAGAAACGGGACATGCCACGCACACACAGCTGAGGTTGGGACCATCCGACTCACATTAAACGTGTGGTTTTCCAACGGTTGCATCAGAGGAAACCAGAGAACAAAGAGAGGGGATGACTGCTTCGCAATCACATTCTTCTGCCTTTTGGTTCCGGCCTCTTCTGGTCTGTTCTGCTGCTTCGCTGGGGCCAGCCACTCCTGAGAAACGGGACATGCCACGCACACACAGCTGAGGTTGGGACCATCCGACTCACATTAAACGTGTGGTTTTCCAACGGTTGCATCAGAGGAAACCAGAGAACAAAGAGAGGGGATGACAAGAGCCTCGCGTATCCCCTGCTGTCACTCGGGGAAAACGCAGCCTGACTTACACACAAGTGACACCTCGAGGCTCTCTCTCCCTCTGGGCTTCAGAAAAGGATGTTTCTGAGCAACTGTGGGCTTACTTTTCTCTGGCTGCTGCTGCTGCTCCTTTTCCGGGGTGTCCCATTCTCGGCCACCTCCTGTCGGGTGGCCTCAGGCTTCAGTTGCCACAAGCTCCAGTCTGTCAGCCTGGCTAGGGTCTCACCCACGGGGCCCTCACCCACCTCAGCACCACACCGCAGCCACGGTCATCCTTCTCAATTGTCTGACCACGTCGCCATCCTGCTTGAAGCCCTTTGATGACCACCCATTGCTCTTGAATAATGCCGGCTCCTCGCCACGACAGCCCTTGGCTTTGACTTGCTGCCTACTCCCCTCTGCTGTAGTGACTCAGGCCTTTGCTCCCACAGCTCCCTTTGCCTGGATCCTCTGTCCTCCTCCAGTTCTCAGCTTCTATATCACCTCCTTCATGAGCCTTTCCTGACCAGCTGTGTCCCCACCAGAATTAGAGCGAGTGGCAGGCTCTCCCCTCCATACACCAATTGTTTCATTACCCACAATGCCCGGTCAACCCCATCTGTGCACGGTCAGTCTGCCTGATGGTCCGGGACTTCCTGAAGGCTGGGTCAGCTCCGTCTCAGGGACGCCTGGCACAGATCACGCCTTCGGTGCATGTTTGTTGAGTTGGTCAGAGAATGAGAACGGATCTCACATGAGATGGTTTTGAGTCCCCTCCCTCGCCCCTGCCTGCCTTTGCCTCAGGCAGTGACAGCTGCAGGGCCCGCAGGCCAGAGCCCCGGGTCAGAGAAACAACTGTCTTGTGTTCTCTCCAAAAACGAGGATTGCAACATCCGCATGGCCTCCAGTCCGGGGCTGTGGGAGGAGGCCACGCGGGGTCATGGTGGGGGCGGGAGACAGGGGGACCCTGGGCCCGAGTGGGTGCTGAGAGAGAGCCCAGGCCCAGCCCCCTGCTGAGACTGGCTGCAGGAGCTCTCTGAGGGAAGGCTGCGGCCCTCAGCTCCCTTCCCACGTTTCTCTTTGCCTCTCTATCCGGTTCTGTCTCAGTCCTTTCTTGTCCCTTGGGAGCCAGCACCGGCACCAGCACCAAAACATATTTACAAAACATCAGCCTGGGTTATTTTTTGTGCATCATCCTGCTCCAAGGACATTCAAAGGACCTTCCAACTGGAAAGCCCAGAGCCTTGGAGGGTGGCGCCACCTGGTGGCCACGTGTAGTTAATGCTCTCAGCCTGCAGGAAACGGAGCAGTAGGCCCCCTCCACCCAGGGCACTGGCTGGGTGACTGCAGGGTCTCTCTAGTCCTGGTGGAGGCTCAGGATAGACCCTGCTGTCCCTGAGACATCTGCTAATTGGAGGCAGGGCTGAGTGTGTGTGGCCATGAGTGGAAGAAGCAGCCGGACTCTTCATGTGGGCCCTGACGGGGCAAGGACGCTGGAATCTGAGAGCTGAAGGGGTTTAGAGATCAACCGAGTCCCACTCACTCACTTCTCAGATGGACAACCTGAAGTCCCGGGAAGGGGAGTCTTGCAATAAATGAGCTGAAGAGTCAGGACAAAAACCCAGGTTTCTGGCCTCCTTGTCTGACATTCATCCACTCTAGTACATGAGAACAGCTCACTGTGAAGCTTGTGTTGTTTTTTTTTTAATCTGAAAGTCTATTTTAGAGAAAAAGATAGTCAACCTCCACTCCAGTCTGAATTTCCTTCCTCTTTTCTAAACGCCTATCAATGGAATCCAACTCTCGTCTTCCTTCCTCCAGCAAGTCTTCCCTGAACGCCCGGAAATCTCCCACCTGACACCCCACAGACAGCCAGTCATTCATTCAATATTTACAGAGGACCTGACCTAGACACTGTGGTACAGTGTCCTACAGGGATGGAGGAATGGATGGATGGAGGGAGGGAGAGACAGATGATAGATAGGTAGGTAGATAGATAGATTATGGATAGATCATTTCAGGCACTAATAAGTGCTATGAAGAAGATAAATAGGGCACTATGATAAAGAATGACTTTGGAGACAACCTTAGTTAGGGTGATCAGGGGATCGGTTCTGAAGACGGCTCAGCTGCAAAGGAGGATGAGGAGGAGGAAAGGAATTCCAAGCAATGGGAACAGTAAGTGCAAAGGCCTTGAGTCTGGGATAAGATTGGCAGGTCCAGGGCCCAGAGAAGACCAGAGAGGGTAAGCTCATGGACAAGGATGGTGATATCAGGGGAGCATGCGGAGGCCGGGTCTAGGAGGGAGTTGGGTTTGTATGATGCCTGCAATGGGAAGTCATTACAGGGTTTAAGCAAGAAAGTGTCACTAAGCCTTATTCCCCCTCATGTGATTCTCCTGTGCATTAAGGCTTGAGGACTCCTCTTGAACACCTCATTGCCACTAGAATTATTTCCTCACCCACCAAGCTGGAGCAGGTCTCTCCTCTGGGCCCCAGTGCTAACATCTTCATGTTCTTGTCATTGTGCCTACTACCTATTTATGAGAATAAATGGTTTGTGTGTCTTTCTACTTTACCAGAATGTTGATACCATATGTAGGGAGACAGGGATAGAGTCTAGATCTGAAGCAGACTGCCTACGTGCCAGTGTGGCTTTAGGAGATTCATTCAATGTCTCTATGCCTCAGTTACCATGTCTGCAAAACGGAGACAATAGTACATATTGCATGGGATTGTTGTTACGATTACACAGTATGTGTGATTCATGAAATTGGCACAGGAAGTAACCACTCTATGTCCTTTGAGGTTTTCCACTGAGAAGGTCTGACAAGTAATGTTTTTATATGAAAAATTTTACAACTTCCTTCTGGGAAGAAATTAGAATTCCTGGTAAAATGGTGAAGTGATTTTCTAGTAATCTATAATAATAAAGGGTAATATGCTAATTAGACTGGACGTCCTTCCGGACGACCTTCCGGACGACCTTCCCGACGAAGCCAGGGCTGCGAGGGAAGCCCGGGTCCCAGGTGCCAGAGGGAAGCTGGTGCCAGCAGCTGGGGGAAAAAAGGCCTACTCTTGCACAATTTTCGTGCATTGGGCCTCTAGTCTTTAATAAGACTATGATTCTAATGATCTTTCACCAGGAATATATTTTTCTTGCATCTAATTTAATAATAATATCTGACTATGTAGATTTTCCCAATAAAATGTCCCCACCAATGTGGAAGCTATCAAGAGGGCTGTTAGAGATTTCTACCTTCACAGCAAGTTCCTTCAAAAAAAACCAAAAACTATAGAGCTGAAGAGTTTGAAAACTATTTTAAACAAATATTAACCTTGTCCTAAGGCTCTCTCCAAATCCTGTGGTGGTGTGGGGGGGGAAGGTTGGGGGATTATAGAATATTTTTCCATTGATTTTTAGAGAGAGTCGAAGGGAAAGGGAGAGACACATAGATTGGTTGCCTCCCACATGCACCCTGACCAGGGTGGGAAGTCTGCAACAGAGGTATGTGCCCTGGACCAGAATCAAATCTGGGACCCTTCAGTCCACAGGCTGACACTCTATCCATTGAGCCAAACCGGCTAGGGCCAAATCCTGTTGATGCAATGTGCTTTCAACTCCAAGCAGAATGATATAGTCATTTGTTGTACCGACAGAACTAACCTCCATTTTGTTTTTGAGAAATGCATCAGTTATTTACTAACAGGAATATAAAGAACAGAGAGAAGAGGAGGAAATAGAAGAGACAGGCTAGGAAAGGGAAAGGGAAAGGGAAGGAGAACTTATTTCTGCTCACAGAGCTTTGCCACCCTTTTTGCAGGCAGAGAACAGAGGGACTGACTGGAGTGAGCCAGGAGAGAAGGAGTAAGAAACCAGAGAAACCGATAAAACAAAGATAAGAACTTCTGCCTTCTAGGTTTGTTCAGACACGTGCTTGAAAGTCTATTGTCAACTCCACTGCACTACCTCTTACTCACTCATGTTGACTAACAGAATAATCAAATCAACAAATCAGCCTTTTTTCTTCATTCATACTTCCGCCAGCCCAGCCCTCCAACCCCACTACCTTAAACCTGTCCCTGAACACCCTCCTTCCGTAGTCTCCCATTCCATAAGCAAAGCGCTCCAAATGCCTATGGCGTCAGAACCAAATGCACACCAAAACCCACCTTCATCAATGTCCTACAAGTTAGCCCCTGACCTTGCAGGATGCCCAAGCCTTAGGTCAGGTATGAACAGTGAATGAGTCAAAGGAAGTTACAGCTCCTAAGAAAGGACGGTGACTCTCAGGCAGGCCTAGAAAGTGCTCTGAGATGACATTAAAGGGTCACATGGCCTTTATTTTGTAAGGTTTGAAAATGTACTTTACACATATCACTCTTATTAGACTAATTCCTGTAATGCTTTAGGTCTTCCAATAAATATTAACTTGAAACTGGACATTAAGCATTCAATGGCCGACTAAATGTAAACTGTCTGATCCTAGACAAACAGAGAACTTAATTTTTAGAAGGTGTGTGAATCTAATTAGCTATCATACTTAGGCCTCCTGGGGCCACCTGCATATGTAAGTGATACTGCCAGGTGTCCTGTTGGTGGCTTGAATCAATTAGTGAACTTTATTAAAGCTGACTATAATTAATTACACAATTTTGAAATGTTCAAGTCTAAGTTCACTAAAATTACATCATGAAATTGGGGCATTTGCAAGATTTCTGGCAGGAGGGAAACAAGCGTGAATAATGACTCAATATTAAAACTGGTATATATGCGCACAATAAAACCGGACCCTTTAGTTTACTGTTGCCACTGAAAGTGCCCTAAGATTGCACACAAATGGATTGCTGAACAGACGTTCACTACTACAGTCTAAAAAACAAGCCTCCTATGGGACTATGTACACGGATATTGACTGCTCAATACATATAAGCTAATTGTCCATTCAGGAGGATGGGACCACCATGACCCAACACTGGTACGTTATCTGGGCTCAGCCACAGTAGACGCCTGAGCATGACTCCCGAAGGCCAGAACTGGCATGTACAAAAACGTGGTTCACATAAAATAACTGGGAACTGAAGCTGCCTCTTGCCTCAAGTCCCCTTCTCCAGTCTAAGTTGTTATCATAAGTTATATCTGAGATAAAACACCGAGGAAATCCAATAGAGTTTCTCAGCATCCGTATCAGTGATGTATTGCCACCATAATGCTGTGTAACAAAATGCCTCGAAGGTCAGAGTCTTAAAATAACATCCGCTTGTTACTGCTCGTGAATCTGCAGGTTGGTGAAGTGGTTTAGTAAGCTTGTTTGGGCTGTTCCTCTAGCTTACACTAAGGCTCACTCACATATCCAGTGGGTGACAGGCTAGTGTAGGATGACCTTGGCTTGAATGACTGTTCTGTTCCACCAACAGGTTCTTATGATGCTCTCAGGGGAGAGGGAGAGAGAGAGAGAGAGAGAGAGAGAGAGAGAGAGAGAGAGAGAGAGAGCGCTGAGGTCTCTCGAGGTTTAGGCTCAGAAGCGGCACAGTATCACTTTTCCAACATTCTACTGACACTGATCAGTGCAGATTTAAGGGGGGGGGGGGGGG
>NW_006293779.1:11804263-11806677 GCF_000327345.1 Myotis davidii | reverse complement strand
GTTTTTACCACTAGAAGGAGCTGCAAAGTCCTAATGTAGAAGAAGGGGAAAATTGGGGCTATTCCCCAATCAATACACTATAGCATCCAAAAAATGGTTCAACATATTCATGTTTGCATTCAGAAAATATACAGTCAATTCCATTCTTCACACCATAGTTATGGGCTATAAAGTCCATAGTTACGGCCAACACTGAATCAGTAAGTGCTGAATTATTGCTCTAAGGGGGGAAGGTAGGGTTAGGTTCCTGCACCATTGTGCTGTGTAGGTTTGTTTGCCAACATCCTGGTGAAACAAGCCATCAGTATGAAAAGCATGCTTTTCCACACAAAACTTTTCTTGTAGAACACTCAGAAATATTTGTAAAACCTCTGCAGCCTTCCGATCTGCAGAACTTACCTTGCCCAGAAGGTGATCACTAGCAGCATGCTCTCACGGTCTCCTTCGGGTGGAAAGACGATTGTAGAGCTTCTCCTTGCATGTTTCTACTTCATCTGTTAAGTAAAAAAACTTGGTGAAGCATTTCCACAACAATCCTCTGAGACACTGGTTTCTCACCTGGAAGAATGCAATCGCCCCTTAGTTGGGCTCTGCTTCTGTCCTCACCCCCTGCCCCACAGCACGAGTCTCTCAGTGGCCAGAATGATATTTTTAAAACGTCAGGCAGAGCAAGTCACGCCTCTCTCAGAATCTTCCAATGAATCCCCATTTTGCTGACTTAACGCTGACGACCTTAAGGCCCACTGTTACCTGCCTTGAATTTCCTCTGATTTCCCTCCTCCCACTCTTGGTAACTAACTCCACTCCAGCCACAGAAGCCTCCTCTGCTCCACAAACATGCCAGGAGTGCTCCTGCCTCAGGGCCTTTGCACTGGCGGTTCCCCTGCCCAACTGTCTGAAATCCAGGCATCAACATGCCCAACTTCCTCGCCTTCTTCAAGTCTTGTTTAAATAGCATCTCAATCTGCACCCATTCCACCCTCACCCTCACTCCCCCATACACACTTTGTTCATTCCCCCTCGCCCCCCCCCACACAGCACTCACTGATTTCCAACATCCTATATAATAAAAGGCAGATATGCAAATTGACCGAATGGTGAAACGACCAGTTGCTATGACGTGCACTGACCACCAGGGGCAGACGCTCAACGCAAGAGCTGCCCCTGTTGGTCAGTGTGCTCTCACAGGGGGAGCGCCGCTCAGCCAGAAGCCAGGCTCATGGCTGGTGAGCACAGTGGTGGTGGCGGAAGCCTCTCCTTCCTCCGCGGCAGTTGGACATCCCCAGAGGGCTCCCGGACTGTGAGAGGGTGCAGGCCAGGCTGAAGGACCGCCTCCCCGCAAGGGCATGAATTTCATTCACTGGGCCTTTAGTACTGGATAATTTTCTTTTAAGTTTCTTAATTATTAGCTGATTGCATGAGGGTAGGTATTTTTGTTTTTATTCATGGGAATGTCCCAAATGCTCAGAACAGTGCCTGTCACATAACAGCAATATATCCAGTACACTCAAAATATATTTGAAGGGTTGATTGAATGAATGAATGTATTTTTATATAAAGTGCATAATATACTATTACAGCTATAATGTATGTAATTTTAATAAACCTGGGTAGATTCTATCTATCTATCATCTATCTATCTATCTATCTATCTATCTATCTATCTATCTATCTATCATCATCATCATCATCATCATCATCTATTCATCTGTCTTCTTTTTTCACAAAGAGGTGCTGGAGGAAACATTTCTTGAACACTGGCTCAGCAGTGAAAAAGGGAGAATTTAAGGTCATCCTTAACGTATTTCTCACTGTGCCCAGGAGATGGCGCTCATTCCTAACAAGTCCCCGACAGCAGGCTCAAGTGCTGAGCACCTGACATGGTGTTTAGAGTCCCGCTATTCTGTGAGTAACTGTCTATGTCCGGGATGCCACAGTGTGGCCCTTGGAGAGCTATGTCCCTGAAAGTCCCACTCGGTGGGGAAGGACTTGAGGGTATCGCCTTACAGACACCCACTGCCCTGTGCCAAAGGAGTGGGTGCTGACCCACGATGCCAGGGGCTTGGCAGGGCCGGGTGTGCCCCTCGGGCCTCTGAGAGCCCCAGCTGCTCCCTGGCCCCTTCACTGGCTCCTCTGGCAGTGTGATGCCGCCCACCTAGGACTCTCCCTGCACAGCCCCGCCACCCCGGCACCGGCTGCTGCCTGGGAAGAACCGGTTATTCCCCAGGCGCTGCTACACGCAGCTGAACCCTCCACAGGAGAGATCTAGAACCGCATCTCGCAGGAGGGGACTAAGGCTTCCGAAGACTCACAGCAAGGCGGGCGTGTCCTTGCCCAGCGGGGCCAGCGGAGCGTCTCTGTGCTGCGGGCACCTGCCTAGGCGCAGGGAGCCCAGCGCCCGGGTGGGTGGGTGG
>NW_006293779.1:11803494-11804084 GCF_000327345.1 Myotis davidii | reverse complement strand
CCTGCCCTCGGGGAGGTCCCGGCTGGGGAGCCCGCCCTTGGCAGGTTGGAACAAGCACTGACAGGTGTGCAGCGCTCGCCAGCGGAGCTCCCGCATGCTTCGCAGGCCTCCCAGCTGCCGGCTGTTGGAGAAGCGCCTGTCCCTTGCTTCTCGCCCCGCAGACCTCACTGAGATCGTGTTCAAGTGCGACCCTTTGTCAGTGGGCCTGGAGTGGGGCCTGGAGGCGGGATTCCTAATAACCGGCCAGGAGCTGGAAGGCTGCTGGTCCGGAGACCACACTGAGTAGCAGGAGGCCGGACGAGGGCTTGGCCCGAGGCCTGTTTTCGCAGATCCCGAGAGGAGAGCTAAGAATGAGCGGGGTTTACATGCTTAGAGGATGACGGAGTAAAACGGAGATGAATATGTGACAGATCTTACGTCAAAGCGCGAGATGTCACTCCCTGCCCCTCTGCGGGGAGGCCTGCAGGCCCCGGGAAGCGATCCCGCTGCCTCCTTTCTCCGCTGCATCTGCACAACCAGCTCTCTTCTGGGTGGCGGGAAGACAGAAGATGGCAGCTCCCGCTTCCTCTCCGGCCTCCGCCCGCAGGCAG